>NW_027176580.1:0-39146 GCF_023349555.1 Cebidichthys violaceus
TTTCTTGCCAATATTCTAATTTTGGAAATTTTTATTTCCTCCACTAAAGTGGCCATTGCGGTTCGAATGAGACCATTTGCGAGGTTCTAGGACCCTGGGAAAAGCTCAAAAAGTACCAACTTTTTCTGTGAAGGTCCTGGAGCCTTGGAAGTGCTGTCTACCCTCACTAAAACGGCCATTGTGGTTCGAATGAGACCATTTGCGAGGTTCTAGGACCTCGGGAAAGTGTTTTTCTTGCCAATGTTCTAATTTTGGAAATTTTGATTTCCTCCACTAAAGTGGCCATTGAGGTTCGAATGAGACCATTTGCGAGGTTCTAGGACCCTGGGAAAAGCTCAAAAAGTACCAACTTTTTCTGTGAAGGTCCTGGAGCCTTGGAAGTGCTGTCTACCCCCACTAAAACGGCCATTGCGGTTCGAATGAGACCATTTGCGAGGTTCTAGGACCTCGGGAAAGTGTTTTTCTTGCCAATATTCTAATTTTGGAAATTTTGCATCTTCCACTAAAGTGGCCATTGCGGTTCGAATGAGACCATTTGCGAGGTTCTAGGACCTCAGGAAAGTGTTTTTCTTGCCAATGTTCTAATTTTGGAAATTTTGCTTCCTCAACTAAAGTGGCCATTGCGGTTCGAATGAGATCATTTGCGAGGTTCTAGGACCTCGGGAAAGTGTTTTTCTTGCCAATGTTCTAATTTTGGAAATTTTGCTTCCTCCTCTAAAGTGGCCATTGCAGTTCGAATGAGACCATTTGCGAGGTTCTAGGACCTCGGGAAAGTGTTTTTCTTGCCAATATTCTAATTTTGGAAATTTTGATTTCCTCCACTATAGTGGCCATTGCGGTTCGAATGAGTCCATTTGCAAGGTTCTAGGACCCCGGGAAAAGCTCAAAAAGTACCAACTTTTTCTGTGAAGGTCCTGGAGCCTTGGAAGTGCTGTCTACTCCCACTAAAACGGCCATTGCGTTTCGAAGGAGACCATTTGTGAGGTTCTAGGACCTCGGGAAAGTGTTTTTCTTGCCAATGTTCTAATTTTGGAAATTTTGCTTCTTCCACTAAAGTGGCCATTGCGGTTCGAATGACACCATTTGCGAGGTTCTAGGACCTCAGGAAAGTGTTTTTCTTGCCAATGTTCTAATTTTGGAAATTTTGCTTCCTCCTCTAAAGTGGCCATTGCAGTTCGAATGAGACCATTTGCGATGTTCTAGGACCCTGGAAAAGCTCAAAAAGTACCAACTTTTTCTGTGAAGGTCCTGGAGCCTTGGAAGTGCTGTCTACCCCCACTAAAACGGCCATTGCGGTTCGAATGAGACCATTTGCGAGGTTCTAGGACCTCAGGAAAGTGTTTTTCTTGCCAATGTTCTAATTTTGGAAATTTTGGTTCCTCCACTAAAGTGGCCATTTCGGTTCGAATGAGACCATTTGCGAGGTTCTAGGACCTCGGGAAAGTTTTTTTCTTGCCAATATTCTAATTTTGGAAATTTTTATTTCCTCCACTAAAGTGGCCATTGCGGTTCGAATGAGACCATTTGCGAGGTTCTAGGACCCTGGGAAAAGCTCAAAAAGTACCAACTTTTTCTGTGAAGGTCCTGGAGCCTTGGAAGTGCTGTCTACCCTCACTAAAATGGCCATTGTGGTTCGAATGAGACCATTTGCGAGGTTCTAGGACCTCGGGAAAGTGTTTTTCTTGCCAATGTTCTAATTTTGGAAATTTTGATTTCCTCCACTAAAGTGGCCATTGAGGTTCGAATGAGACCATTTGCGAGGTTCTAGGACCCTGGGAAAAGCTCAAAAAGTACCAACTTTTTCTGTGAAGGTCCTGGAGCCTTGGAAGTGCTGTCTACCCCCACTAAAACGGCAATTGCGGTTCGAATGAGATCATTTGCGAGGTTCTAGGACCTCGGGAAAGTGTTTTTCTTGCCAATGTTCTAATTTTGGAAATTTTGCTTCCTCCTCTAAAGTGGCCATTGCAGTTCGAATGAGACCATTTGCGAGGTTCTAGGACCTCGGGAAAGTGTTTTTCTTGCCAATATTCTAATTTTGGAAATTTTGATTTCCTCCACTATAGTGGCCATTGCGGTTCGAATGAGACCATTTGCGAGGTTCTAGGACCCTGGGAAAAGCTCAAAAAGTACCAACTTTTTCTGTGAAGGTCCTGGAGCCTTGGAAGTGCTGTCTACTCCCACTAAAACGGATAATTGCGTTTCGAAGGAGACCATTTGTGAGGTTCTAGGACCTCGGGAAAGTGTTTTTCTTGCCAATGTTCTAATTTTGGAAATTTTGCTTCTTCCACTAAAGTGGCCATTGCGGTTCGAATGACACCATTTGCGAGGTTCTAGGACCTCAGGAAAGTGTTTTTCTTGCCAATGTTCTAATTTTGGAAATTTTGCTTCCTCAACTAAGTGGCCATTGCGGTTCGAATGAGATCATTTGCGAGGTTCTAGGACCTCGGGAAAGTGTTTTTCTTGCCAATGTTCTAATTTTGGAAATTTTGCTTCCTCCTCTAAAGTGGCCATTGCAGTTCGAATGAGACCATTTGCGATGTTCTAGGACCCTGGGAAAAGCTCAAAAAGTACCAACTTTTTCTGTGAAGGTCCTGGAGCCTTGGAAGTGCTGTCTACCCCCACTAAAACGGCCATTGCGGTTCGAATGAGACCATTTGCGAGGTTCTAGGACCTCAGGAAAGTGTTTTTCTTGCCAATGTTCTAATTTTGGAAATTTTGCTTCCTCCACTAAAGTGGCCATTACGGTTCGAATGAGACCATTTGCGAGGTTCTAGGACCTCGGGAAAGTTTTTTTCTTGCCAATATTCTAATTTTGGAAATTTTTATTTCCTCCACTAAAGTGGCCATTGCGGTTCGAATGAGACCATTTGCGAGGTTCTAGGACCCTGGGAAAAGCTCAAAAAGTACCAACTTTTTCTGTGAAGGTCCTGGAGCCTTGGAAGTGCTGTCTACCCTCACTAAAACGGCCATTGTGGTTCGAATGAGACCATTTGCGAGGTTCTAGGACCTCGGGAAAGTGTTTTTCTTGCCAATGTTCTAATTTTGGAAATTTTGATTTCCTCCACTAAAGTGGCCATTGAGGTTCGAATGAGACCATTTGCGAGGTTCTAGGACCCTGGGAAAAGCTCAAAAAGTACCAACTTTTTCTGTGAAGGTCCTGGAGCCTTGGAAGTGCTGTCTACCCCCACTAAAACGGCCATTGCGGTTCGAATGAGACCATTTGCGAGGTTCTAGGACCTCGGGAAAGTGTTTTTCTTGCCAATGTTCTAATTTTGGAAATTTTTGCTTCCTCCACTAAAGTGGCCATTTCGGTTCGAATGAGACCATTTGCGAGGTTCTAGGACCTCAGGAAAGTGTTTTTCTTGCCAATGTTCTAATTTTGGAAATTTTGCTTCCTCCACTAAAGTGGCCATTTCGGTTCGAATGAGACCATTTGCGAGGTTCTAGGACCTCGGGAAAGTTTTTTTCTTGCCAATATTCTAATTTTGGAAATTTTTATTTCCTCCACTAAAGTGGCCATTGCGGTTCGAATGAGACCATTTGCGAGGTTCTAGGACCCTGGGAAAAGCTCAAAAAGTACCAACTTTTTCTGTGAAGGTCCTGGAGCCTTGGAAGTGCTGTCTACCCTCACTAAAACGGCCATTGTGGTTCGAATGAGACCATTTGCGAGGTTCTAGGACCTCGGGAAAGTGTTTTTCTTGCCAATGTTCTAATTTTGGAAATTTTGATTTCCTCCACTAAAGTGGCCATTGAGGTTCGAATGAGACCATTTGCGAGGTTCTAGGACCCTGGGAAAAGCTCAAAAAGTACCACCTTTTTCTGTGAAGGTCCTGGAGCCTTGGAAGTGCTGTCTACCCCCACTAAAATGGCCATTGCGGTTCGAATGAGACCATTTGCGAGGTTCTAGGACCTCGGGAAAGTGTTTTTCTTGCCAATGTTCTAATTTTGGAAATTTTTGCTTCCTCCACTAAAGTGGCCATTTCGGTTCGAATGAGACCATTTGCGAGGTTCTAGGACCTCGGGAAAGTGTTTTTCTTGCCAATATTCTAATTTTGGAAATTTTGCATCTTCCACTAAAGTGGCCATTGCGGTTCGAATGAGACCATTTGCGAGGTTCTAGGACCTCAGGAAAGTGTTTTTCTTGCCAATGTTCTAATTTTGGAAATTTTGCTTCCTCAACTAAAGTGGCCATTGCGGTTCGAATGAGATCATTTGCGAGGTTCTAGGACCTCGGGAAAGTGTTTTTCTTGCCAATGTTCTAATTTTGGAAATTTTGCTTCCTCCTCTAAAGTGGCCATTGCAGTTCGAATGAGACCATTTGCGAGGTTCTAGGACCTCGGGAAAGTGTTTTTCTTGCCAATATTCTAATTTTGGAAATTTTGATTTCCTCCACTATAGTGGCCATTGCGGTTCGAATGAGTCCATTTGCAAGGTTCTAGGACCCTGGGAAAAGCTCAAAAAGTACCAACTTTTTCTGTGAAGGTCCTGGAGCCTTGGAAGTGCTGTCTACTCCCACTAAAACGGCCATTGCGTTTCGAAGGAGACCATTTGTGAGGTTCTAGGACCTCGGGAAAGTGTTTTTCTTGCCAATGTTCTAATTTTGGAAATTTTGCTTCTTCCACTAAAGTGGCCATTGCGGTTCGAATGACACCATTTGCGAGGTTATAGGACCTCAGGAAAGTGTTTTTCTTGCCAATGTTCTAATTTTGGAAATTTTGCTTCCTCCTCTAAAGTGGCCATTGCAGTTCGAATGAGACCATTTGCGAGGTTCTAGGACCTCGGGAAAGTGTTTTTCTTGCCAATATTCTAATTTTGGAAATTTTGATTTCCTCCACTATAGTGGCCATTGCGGTTCGAATGAGACCATTTGCGAGGTTCTAGGACCCTGGGAAAAGCTCAAAAAGTACCAACTTTTTCTGTGAAGGTCCTGGAGCCTTGGAAGTGCTGTCTACTCCCACTAAAACGGATAATTGCGTTTCGAAGGAGACCATTTGTGAGGTTCTAGGACCTCGGGAAAGTGTTTTTCTTGCCAATGTTCTAATTTTGGAAATTTTGCTTCCTCCACTAAAGTGGCCATTTCGGTTCGAATGAGACCATTTGCGAGGTTCTAGGACCTCGGGAAAGTTTTTTTCTTGCCAATATTCTAATTTTGGAAATTTTTATTTCCTCCACTAAAGTGGCCATTGCGGTTCGAATGAGACCATTTGCGAGGTTCTAGGACCCTGGGAAAAGCTCAAAAAGTACCAACTTTTTCTGTGAAGGTCCTGGAGCCTTGGAAGTGCTGTCTACCCTCACTAAAACGGCCATTGTGGTTCGAATGAGACCATTTGCGAGGTTCTAGGACCTCGGGAAAGTGTTTTTCTTGCCAATGTTCTAATTTTGGAAATTTTGATTTCCTCCACTAAAGTGGCCATTGAGGTTCGAATGAGACCATTTGCGAGGTTCTAGGACCCTGGGAAAAGCTCAAAAAGTACCAACTTTTTCTGTGAAGGTCCTGGAGCCTTGGAAGTGCTGTCTACCCCCACTAAAACGGCCATTGCGGTTCGAATGAGATCATTTGCGAGGTTCTAGGACCTCGGGAAAGTGTTTTTCTTGCCAATGTTCTAATTTTGGAAATTTTGCTTCCTCCTCTAAAGTGGCCATTGCAGTTCGAATGAGACCATTTGCGAGGTTCTAGGACCTCGGGAAAGTGTTTTTCTTGCCAATATTCTAATTTTGGAAATTTTGATTTCCTCCACTATAGTGGCCATTGCGGTTCGAATGAGACCATTTGCGAGGTTCTAGGACCCTGGGAAAAGCTCAAAAAGTACCAACTTTTTCTGTGAAGGTCCTGGAGCCTTGGAAGTGCTGTCTACTCCCACTAAAACGGATAATTGCGTTTCGAAGGAGACCATTTGTGAGGTTCTAGGACCTCGGGAAAGTGTTTTTCTTGCCAATGTTCTAATTTTGGAAATTTTGCTTCTTCCACTAAAGTGGCCATTGCGGTTCGAATGACACCATTTGCGAGGTTCTAGGACCTCAGGAAAGTGTTTTTCTTGCCAATGTTCTAATTTTGGAAATTTTGCTTCCTCAACTAAAGTGGCCATTGCGGTTCGAATGAGATCATTTGCGAGGTTCTAGGACCTCGGGAAAGTGTTTTTCTTGCCAATGTTCTAATTTTGGAAATTTTGCTTCCTCCTCTAAAGTGGCCATTGCAGTTCGAATGAGACCATTTGCGATGTTCTAGGACCCTGGGAAAAGCTCAAAAAGTACCAACTTTTTCTGTGAAGGTCCTGGAGCCTTGGAAGTGCTGTCTACCCCCACTAAAACGGCCATTGCGGTTCGAATGAGACCATTTGCGAGGTTCTAGGACCTCAGGAAAGTGTTTTTCTTGCCAATGTTCTAATTTTGGAAATTTTGCTTCCTCCACTAAAGTGGCCATTTCGGTTCGAATGAGACCATTTGCGAGGTTCTAGGACCCTGGGAAAAGCTCAAAAAGTACCAACTTTTTCTGTGAAGGTCCTGGAGCCTTGGAAGTGCTGTCTACCCTCACTAAAACGGCCATTGTGGTTCGAATGAGACCATTTGCGAGGTTCTAGGACCTCGGGAAAGTGTTTTTCTTGCCAATGTTCTAATTTTGGAAATTTTGATTTCCTCCACTAAAGTGGCCATTGAGGTTCGAATGAGACCATTTGCGAGGTTCTAGGACCCTGGGAAAAGCTCAAAAAGTACCAACTTTTTCTGTGAAGGTCCTGGAGCCTTGGAAGTGCTGTCTACCCCCACTAAAACGGCCATTGCGGTTCGAATGAGACCATTTGCGAGGTTCTAGGACCTCGGGAAAGTGTTTTTCTTGCCAATGTTCTAATTTTGGAAATTTTTGCTTCCTCCACTAAAGTGGCCATTTCGGTTCGAATGAGACCATTTGCGAGGTTCTAGGACCTCAGGAAAGTGTTTTTCTTGCCAATGTTCTAATTTTGGAAATTTTGCTTCCTCAACTAAAGTGGCCATTGCGGTTCGAATGAGATCATTTGCGAGGTTCTAGGACCTCGGGAAAGTGTTTTTCTTGCCAATGTTCTAATTTTGGAAATTTTGCTTCCTCCTCTAAAGTGGCCATTGCAGTTCGAATGAGACCATTTGCGAGGTTCTAGGACCTCGGGAAAGTGTTTTTCTTGCCAATATTCTAATTTTGGAAATTTTGATTTCCTCCACTATAGTGGCCATTGCGGTTCGAATGAGTCCATTTGCAAGGTTCTAGGACCCTGGGAAAAGCTCAAAAAGTGCCAACTTTTTCTGTGAAGGTCCTGGAGCCTTGGAAGTGCTGTCTACTCCCACTAAAACGGCCATTGCGTTTCGAAGGAGACCATTTGTGAGGTTCTAGGACCTCGGGAAAGTGTTTTTCTTGCCAATGTTCTAATTTTGGAAATTTTGCTTCTTCCACTAAAGTGGCCATTGCGGTTCGAATGACACCATTTGCGAGGTTCTAGGACCTCAGGAAAGTGTTTTTCTTGCCAATGTTCTAATTTTGGAAATTTTGCTTCCTCCTCTAAAGTGGCCATTGCAGTTCGAATGAGACCATTTGCGAGGTTCTAGGACCTCGGGAAAGTGTTTTTCTTGCCAATATTCTAATTTTGGAAATTTTGATTTCCTCCACTATAGTGGCCATTGCGATTCGAATGAGACCATTTGCGAGGTTCTAGGACCCTGGGAAAAGCTCAAAAAGTACCAACTTTTTCTGTGAAGGTCCTGGAGCCTTGGAAGTGCTGTCTACTCCCACTAAAACGGATAATTGCGTTTCGAAGGAGACCATTTGTGAGGTTCTAGGACCTCGGGAAAGTGTTTTTCTTGCCAATGTTCTAATTTTGGAAATTTTGCTTCCTCCACTAAAGTGGCCATTTCGGTTCGAATGAGACCATTTGCGAGGTTCTAGGACCTCGGGAAAGTTTTTTTCTTGCCAATATTCTAATTTTGGAAATTTTTATTTCCTCCACTAAAGTGGCCATTGCGGTTCGAATGAGACCATTTGCGAGGTTCTAGGACCCTGGGAAAAGCTCAAAAAGTACCAACTTTTTCTGTGAAGGTCCTGGAGCCTTGGAAGTGCTGTCTACCCTCACTAAAACGGCCATTGTGGTTCGAATGAGACCATTTGCGAGGTTCTAGGACCTCGGGAAAGTGTTTTTCTTGCCAATGTTCTAATTTTGGAAATTTTGATTTCCTCCACTAAAGTGGCCATTGAGGTTCGAATGAGACCATTTGCGAGGTTCTAGGACCCTGGGAAAAGCTCAAAAAGTACCAACTTTTTCTGTGAAGGTCCTGGAGCCTTGGAAGTGCTGTCTACCCCCACTAAAACGGCCATTGCGGTTCGAATGAGATCATTTGCGAGGTTCTAGGACCTCGGGAAAGTGTTTTTCTTGCCAATGTTCTAATTTTGGAAATTTTGCTTCCTCCTCTAAAGTGGCCATTGCAGTTCGAATGAGACCATTTGCGAGGTTCTAGGACCTCGGGAAAGTGTTTTTCTTGCCAATTTTCTAATTTTGGAAATTTTGATTTCCTCCACTATAGTGGCCATTGCGGTTCGAATGAGACCATTTGCGAGGTTCTAGGACCCTGGGAAAAGCTCAAAAAGTACCAACTTTTTCTGTGAAGGTCCTGGAGCCTTGGAAGTGCTGTCTACTCCCACTAAAACGGATAATTGCGTTTCGAAGGAGACCATTTGTGAGGTTCTAGGACCTCGGGAAAGTGTTTTTCTTGCCAATGTTCTAATTTTGGAAATTTTGCTTCTTCCACTAAAGTGGCCATTGCGGTTCGAATGACACCATTTGCGAGGTTCTAGGACCTCAGGAAAGTGTTTTTCTTGCCAATGTTCTAATTTTGGAAATTTTGCTTCCTCAACTAAAGTGGCCATTGCGGTTCGAATGAGATCATTTGCGAGGTTCTAGGACCTCGGGAAAGTGTTTTTCTTGCCAATGTTCTAATTTTGGAAATTTTGCTTCCTCCTCTAAAGTGGCCATTGCAGTTCGAATGAGACCATTTGCGAGGTTCTAGGACCTCGGGAAAGTGTTTTTCTTGCCAATATTCTAATTTTGGAAATTTTGATTTCCTCCACTATAGTGGCCATTGCGGTTCGAATGAGTCCATTTGCAAGGTTCTAGGACCCTGGGAAAAGCTCAAAAAGTGCCAACTTTTTCTGTGAAGGTCCTGGAGCCTTGGAAGTGCTGTCTACTCCCACTAAAACGGCCATTGCGTTTCGAAGGAGACCATTTGTGAGGTTCTAGGACCTTGGGAAAGTGTTTTTCTTGCCAATGTTCTAATTTTGGAAATTTTGCTTCTTCCACTAAAGTGGCCATTGCGGTTCGAATGACACCATTTGCGAGGTTCTAGGACCTCAGGAAAGTGTTTTTCTTGCCAATGTTCTAATTTTGGAAATTTTGCTTCCTCCTCTAAAGTGGCCATTGCAGTTCGAATGAGACCATTTGCGAGGTTCTAGGACCTCGGGAAAGTGTTTTTCTTGCCAATATTCTAATTTTGGAAATTTTGATTTCCTCCACTATAGTGGCCATTGCGGTTCGAATGAGACCATTTGCGAGGTTCTAGGACCCTGGGAAAAGCTCAAAAAGTACCAACTTTTTCTGTGAAGGTCCTGGAGCCTTGGAAGTGCTGTCTACTCCCACTAAAACGGATAATTGCGTTTCGAAGGAGACCATTTGTGAGGTTCTAGGACCTCGGGAAAGTGTTTTTCTTGCCAATGTTCTAATTTTGGAAATTTTGCTTCCTCCACTAAAGTGGCCATTTCGGTTCGAATGAGACCATTTGCGAGGTTCTAGGACCTCGGGAAAGTTTTTTTCTTGCCAATATTCTAATTTTGGAAATTTTTATTTCCTCCACTAAAGTGGCCATTGCGGTTCGAATGAGACCATTTGCGAGGTTCTAGGACCCTGGGAAAAGCTCAAAAAGTACCAACTTTTTCTGTGAAGGTCCTGGAGCCTTGGAAGTGCTGTCTACCCTCACTAAAACGGCCATTGTGGTTCGAATGAGACCATTTGCGAGGTTCTAGGACCTCGGGAAAGTGTTTTTCTTGCCAATGTTCTAATTTTGGAAATTTTGATTTCCTCCACTAAAGTGGCCATTGAGGTTCGAATGAGACCATTTGCGAGGTTCTAGGACCCTGGGAAAAGCTCAAAAAGTACCAACTTTTTCTGTGAAGGTCCTGGAGCCTTGGAAGTGCTGTCTACCCCCACTAAAACGGCCATTGCGGTTCGAATGAGATCATTTGCGAGGTTCTAGGACCTCGGGAAAGTGTTTTTCTTGCCAATGTTCTAATTTTGGAAATTTTGCTTCCTCCTCTAAAGTGGCCATTGCAGTTCGAATGAGACCATTTGCGAGGTTCTAGGACCTCGGGAAAGTGTTTTTCTTGCCAATATTCTAATTTTGGAAATTTTGATTTCCTCCACTATAGTGGCCATTGCGGTTCGAATGAGACCATTTGCGAGGTTCTAGGACCCTGGGAAAAGCTCAAAAAGTACCAACTTTTTCTGTGAAGGTCCTGGAGCCTTGGAAGTGCTGTCTACTCCCACTAAAACGGATAATTGCGTTTCGAAGGAGACCATTTGTGAGGTTCTAGGACCTCGGGAAAGTGTTTTTCTTGCCAATGTTCTAATTTTGGAAATTTTGCTTCTTCCACTAAAGTGGCCATTGCGGTTCGAATGACACCATTTGCGAGGTTCTAGGACCTCAGGAAAGTGTTTTTCTTGCCAATGTTCTAATTTTGGAAATTTTGCTTCCTCAACTAAAGTGGCCATTGCGGTTCGAATGAGATCATTTGCGAGGTTCTAGGACCTCGGGAAAGTGTTTTTCTTGCCAATGTTCTAATTTTGGAAATTTTGCTTCCTCCTCTAAAGTGGCCATTGCAGTTCGAATGAGACCATTTGCGATGTTCTAGGACCCTGGGAAAAGCTCAAAAAGTACCAACTTTTTCTGTGAAGGTCCTGGAGCCTTGGAAGTGCTGTCTACCCCCACTAAAACGGCCATTGCGGTTCGAATGAGACCATTTGCGAGGTTCTAGGACCTCGGGAAAGTGTTTTTCTTGCCAATGTTCTAATTTTAGAAATTTTGATTTCCTCCACTAAAGTGGCCATTGAGGTTCGAATGAGACCATTTGCGAGGTTCTAGGACCCTGGGAAAAGCTCAAAAAGTACCAACTTTTTCTGTGAAGGTCCTGGAGCCTTGGAAGTGCTGTCTACCCCCACTAAAACGGCCATTGCGGTTCGAATGAGACCATTTGCGAGGTTCTAGGACCTCGGGAAAGTGTTTTTCTTGCCAATGTTCTAATTTGGAAATTTTGCTTCCTCCACTAAAGTGGCCATTTCGGTTCGAATGAGACCATTTGCGAGGTTCTAGGACCTCAGGAAAGTGTTTTTCTTGCCAATGTTCTAATTTTGGAAATTTTGCTTCCTCAACTAAAGTGGCCAATTGCGGTTCGAATGAGATCATTTGCGAGGTTCTAGGACCTCGGGAAAGTGTTTTTCTTGCCAATGTTCTAATTTTGGAAATTTTGCTTCCTCCTCTAAAGTGGCCATTGCAGTTCGAATGAGACCATTTGCGAGGTTCTAGGACCTCGGGAAAGTGTTTTTCTTGCCAATTTTCTAATTTTGGAAATTTTGATTTCCTCCACTATAGTGGCCATTGCGGTTCGAATGAGACCATTTGCGAGGTTCTAGGACCCTGGGAAAAGCTCAAAAAGTACCAACTTTTTCTGTGAAGGTCCTGGAGCCTTGGAAGTGCTGTCTACTCCCACTAAAACGGATAATTGCGTTTCGAAGGAGACCATTTGTGAGGTTCTAGGACCTCGGGAAAGTGTTTTTCTTGCCAATGTTCTAATTTTGGAAATTTTGCTTCTTCCACTAAAGTGGCCATTGCGGTTCGAATGACACCATTTGCGAGGTTCTAGGACCTCAGGAAAGTGTTTTTCTTGCCAATGTTCTAATTTTGGAAATTTTGCTTCCTCAACTAAAGTGGCCATTGCGGTTCGAATGAGATCATTTGCGAGGTTCTAGGACCTCGGGAAAGTGTTTTTCTTGCCAATGTTCTAATTTTGGAAATTTTGCTTCCTCCTCTAAAGTGGCCATTGCAGTTCGAATGAGACCATTTGCGAGGTTCTAGGACCTCGGGAAAGTGTTTTCTTGCCAATATTCTAATTTTGGAAATTTTGATTTCCTCCACTATAGTGGCCATTGCGGTTCGAATGAGTCCATTTGCAAGGTTCTAGGACCCTGGGAAAAGCTCAAAAAGTGCCAACTTTTTCTGTGAAGGTCCTGGAGCCTTGGAAGTGCTGTCTACTCCCACTAAAACGGCCATTGCGTTTCGAAGGAGACCATTTGTGAGGTTCTAGGACCTTGGGAAAGTGTTTTTCTTGCCAATGTTCTAATTTTGGAAATTTTGCTTCTTCCACTAAAGTGGCCATTGCGGTTCGAATGACACCATTTGCGAGGTTCTAGGACCTCAGGAAAGTGTTTTTCTTGCCAATGTTCTAATTTTGGAAATTTTGCTTCCTCCTCTAAAGTGGCCATTGCAGTTCGAATGAGACCATTTGCGAGGTTCTAGGACCTCGGGAAAGTGTTTTTCTTGCCAATATTCTAATTTTGGAAATTTTGATTTCCTCCACTATAGTGGCCATTGCGGTTCGAATGAGACCATTTGCGAGGTTCTAGGACCCTGGGAAAAGCTCAAAAAGTACCAACTTTTCTGTGAAGGTCCTGGAGCCTTGGAAGTGCTGTCTACTCCCACTAAAACGGATAATTGCGTTTCGAAGGAGACCATTTGTGAGGTTCTAGGACCTCGGGAAAGTGTTTTTCTTGCCAATGTTCTAATTTTGGAAATTTTGCTTCCTCCACTAAAGTGGCCATTTCGGTTCGAATGAGACCATTTGCGAGGTTCTAGGACCTCGGGAAAGTTTTTTTCTTGCCAATATTCTAATTTTGGAAATTTTTATTTCCTCCACTAAAGTGGCCATTGCGGTTCGAATGAGACCATTTGCGAGGTTCTAGGACCCTGGGAAAAGCTCAAAAAGTACCAACTTTTCTGTGAAGGTCCTGGAGCCTTGGAAGTGCTGTCTACCCTCACTAAAACGGCCATTGTGGTTCGAATGAGACCATTTGCGAGGTTCTAGGACCTCGGGAAAGTGTTTTTCTTGCCAATGTTCTAATTTTGGAAATTTTGATTTCCTCCACTAAAGTGGCCATTGAGGTTCGAATGAGACCATTTGCGAGGTTCTAGGACCCTGGGAAAAGCTCAAAAAGTACCAACTTTTTCTGTGAAGGTCCTGGAGCCTTGGAAGTGCTGTCTACCCCCACTAAAACGGCCATTGCGGTTCGAATGAGATCATTTGCGAGGTTCTAGGACCTCGGGAAAGTGTTTTTCTTGCCAATGTTCTAATTTTGGAAATTTTGCTTCCTCCTCTAAAGTGGCCATTGCAGTTCGAATGAGACCATTTGCGAGGTTCTAGGACCTCGGGAAAGTGTTTTTCTTGCCAATATTCTAATTTTGGAAATTTTGATTTCCTCCACTATAGTGGCCATTGCGGTTCGAATGAGACCATTTGCGAGGTTCTAGGACCCTGGGAAAAGCTCAAAAAGTACCAACTTTTTCTGTGAAGGTCCTGGAGCCTTGGAAGTGCTGTCTACTCCCACTAAAACGGATAATTGCGTTTCGAAGGAGACCATTTGTGAGGTTCTAGGACCTCGGGAAAGTGTTTTTCTTGCCAATGTTCTAATTTTGGAAATTTTGCTTCTTCCACTAAAGTGGCCATTGCGGTTCGAATGACACCATTTGCGAGGTTCTAGGACCTCAGGAAAGTGTTTTTCTTGCCAATGTTCTAATTTTGGAAATTTTGCTTCCTCAACTAAAGTGGCCATTGCGGTTCGAATGAGATCATTTGCGAGGTTCTAGGACCTCGGGAAAGTGTTTTTCTTGCCAATGTTCTAATTTTGGAAATTTTGCTTCCTCCTCTAAAGTGGCCATTGCAGTTCGAATGAGACCATTTGCGATGTTCTAGGACCCTGGGAAAAGCTCAAAAAGTACCAACTTTTTCTGTGAAGGTCCTGGAGCCTTGGAAGTGCTGTCTACCCCCACTAAAACGGCCATTGCGGTTCGAATGAGACCATTTGCGAGGTTCTAGGACCTCAGGAAAGTGTTTTTCTTGCCAATGTTCTAATTTGGAAATTTTGCTTCCTCCACTAAAGTGGCCATTTCGGTTCGAATGAGACCATTTGCGAGGTTCTAGGACCCTGGGAAAAGCTCAAAAAGTACCAACTTTTTCTGTGAAGGTCCTGGAGCCTTGGAAGTGCTGTCTACCCTCACTAAAACGGCCATTGTGGTTCGAATGAGACCATTTGCGAGGTTCTAGGACCTCGGGAAAGTGTTTTTCTTGCCAATGTTCTAATTTGGAAATTTTGATTTCCTCCACTAAAGTGGCCATTGAGGTTCGAATGAGACCATTTGCGAGGTTCTAGGACCCTGGGAAAAGCTCAAAAAGTACCAACTTTTTCTGTGAAGGTCCTGGAGCCTTGGAAGTGCTGTCTACCCCCACTAAAACGGCCATTGCGGTTCGAATGAGACCATTTGCGAGGTTCTAGGACCTCGGGAAAGTGTTTTTCTTGCCAATGTTCTAATTTTGGAAATTTTTGCTTCCTCCACTAAAGTGGCCATTTCGGTTCGAATGAGACCATTTGCGAGGTTCTAGGACCTCAGGAAAGTGTTTTTCTTGCCAATGTTCTAATTTTGGAAATTTTGCTTCCTCAACTAAAGTGGCCATTGCGGTTCGAATGAGATCATTTGCGAGGTTCTAGGACCTCGGGAAAGTGTTTTTCTTGCCAATGTTCTAATTTTGGAAATTTTGCTTCCTCCTCTAAAGTGGCCATTGCAGTTCGAATGAGACCATTTGCGAGGTTCTAGGACCTCGGGAAAGTGTTTTTCTTGCCAATATTCTAATTTTGGAAATTTTGATTTCCTCCACTATAGTGGCCATTGCGGTTCGAATGAGTCCATTTGCAAGGTTCTAGGACCCTGGGAAAAGCTCAAAAAGTGCCAACTTTTTCTGTGAAGGTCCTGGAGCCTTGGAAGTGCTGTCTACTCCCACTAAAACGGCCATTGCGTTTCGAAGGAGACCATTTGTGAGGTTCTAGGACCTCGGGAAAGTGTTTTTCTTGCCAATGTTCTAATTTTGGAAATTTTGCTTCTTCCACTAAAGTGGCCATTGCGGTTCGAATGACACCATTTGCGAGGTTCTAGGACCTCAGGAAAGTGTTTTTCTTGCCAATGTTCTAATTTTGGAAATTTTGCTTCCTCCTCTAAAGTGGCCATTGCAGTTCGAATGAGACCATTTGCGAGGTTCTAGGACCTCGGGAAAGTGTTTTTCTTGCCAATATTCTAATTTTGGAAATTTTGATTTCCTCCACTATAGTGGCCATTGCGGTTCGAATGAGACCATTTGCGAGGTTCTAGGACCCTGGGAAAAGCTCAAAAAGTACCAACTTTTTCTGTGAAGGTCCTGGAGCCTTGGAAGTGCTGTCTACTCCCACTAAAACGGATAATTGCGTTTCGAAGGAGACCATTTGTGAGGTTCTAGGACCTCGGGAAAGTGTTTTTCTTGCCAATGTTCTAATTTTGGAAATTTTGCTTCCTCCACTAAAGTGGCCATTTCGGTTCGAATGAGACCATTTGCGAGGTTCTAGGACCTCGGGAAAGTTTTTTTCTTGCCAATATTCTAATTTTGGAAATTTTTATTTCCTCCACTAAAGTGGCCATTGCGGTTCGAATGAGACCATTTGCGAGGTTCTAGGACCCTGGGAAAAGCTCAAAAAGTACCAACTTTTTCTGTGAAGGTCCTGGAGCCTTGGAAGTGCTGTCTACCCTCACTAAAACGGCCATTGTGGTTCGAATGAGACCATTTGCGAGGTTCTAGGACCTCGGGAAAGTGTTTTTCTTGCCAATGTTCTAATTTTGGAAATTTTGATTTCCTCCACTAAAGTGGCCATTGAGGTTCGAATGAGACCATTTGCGAGGTTCTAGGACCCTGGGAAAAGCTCAAAAAGTACCAACTTTTTCTGTGAAGGTCCTGGAGCCTTGGAAGTGCTGTCTACCCCCACTAAAACGGCCATTGCGGTTCGAATGAGATCATTTGCGAGGTTCTAGGACCTCGGGAAAGTGTTTTTCTTGCCAATGTTCTAATTTTGGAAATTTTGCTTCCTCCTCTAAAGTGGCCATTGCAGTTCGAATGAGACCATTTGCGAGGTTCTAGGACCTCGGGAAAGTGTTTTTCTTGCCAATATTCTAATTTTGGAAATTTTGATTTCCTCCACTATAGTGGCCATTGCGGTTCGAATGAGACCATTTGCGAGGTTCTAGGACCCTGGGAAAAGCTCAAAAAGTACCAACTTTTTCTGTGAAGGTCCTGGAGCCTTGGAAGTGCTGTCTACTCCCACTAAAACGGATAATTGCGTTTCGAAGGAGACCATTTGTGAGGTTCTAGGACCTCGGGAAAGTGTTTTTCTTGCCAATGTTCTAATTTTGGAAATTTTGCTTCTTCCACTAAAGTGGCCATTGCGGTTCGAATGACACCATTTGCGAGGTTCTAGGACCTCAGGAAAGTGTTTTTCTTGCCAATGTTCTAATTTTGGAAATTTTGCTTCCTCAACTAAAGTGGCCATTGCGGTTCGAATGAGATCATTTGCGAGGTTCTAGGACCTCGGGAAAGTGTTTTTCTTGCCAATGTTCTAATTTTGGAAATTTTGCTTCCTCCTCTAAAGTGGCCATTGCAGTTCGAATGAGACCATTTGCGATGTTCTAGGACCCTGGGAAAAGCTCAAAAAGTACCAACTTTTTCTGTGAAGGTCCTGGAGCCTTGGAAGTGCTGTCTACCCCCACTAAAACGGCCATTGCGGTTCGAATGAGACCATTTGCGAGGTTCTAGGACCTCAGGAAAGTGTTTTTCTTGCCAATGTTCTAATTTTGGAAATTTTGCTTCCTCCACTAAAGTGGCCATTTCGGTTCGAATGAGACCATTTGCGAGGTTCTAGGACCCTGGGAAAAGCTCAAAAAGTACCAACTTTTTCTGTGAAGGTCCTGGAGCCTTGGAAGTGCTGTCTACCCTCACTAAAACGGCCATTGTGGTTCGAATGAGACCATTTGCGAGGTTCTAGGACCTCGGGAAAGTGTTTTTCTTGCCAATGTTCTAATTTTGGAAATTTTGATTTCCTCCACTAAAGTGGCCATTGAGGTTCGAATGAGACCATTTGCGAGGTTCTAGGACCCTGGGAAAAGCTCAAAAAGTACCAACTTTTTCTGTGAAGGTCCTGGAGCCTTGGAAGTGCTGTCTACCCCCACTAAAACGGCCATTGCGGTTCGAATGAGACCATTTGCGAGGTTCTAGGACCTCGGGAAAGTGTTTTTCTTGCCAATGTTCTAATTTTGGAAATTTTTGCTTCCTCCACTAAAGTGGCCATTTCGGTTCGAATGAGACCATTTGCGAGGTTCTAGGACCTCAGGAAAGTGTTTTTCTTGCCAATGTTCTAATTTTGGAAATTTTGCTTCCTCAACTAAAGTGGCCATTGCGGTTCGAATGAGATCATTTGCGAGGTTCTAGGACCTCGGGAAAGTGTTTTTCTTGCCAATGTTCTAATTTTGGAAATTTTGCTTCCTCCTCTAAAGTGGCCATTGCAGTTCGAATGAGACCATTTGCGAGGTTCTAGGACCTCGGGAAAGTGTTTTTCTTGCCAATATTCTAATTTTGGAAATTTTGATTTCCTCCACTATAGTGGCCATTGCGGTTCGAATGAGTCCATTTGCAAGGTTCTAGGACCCTGGGAAAAGCTCAAAAAGTGCCAACTTTTTCTGTGAAGGTCCTGGAGCCTTGGAAGTGCTGTCTACTCCCACTAAAACGGCCATTGCGTTTCGAAGGAGACCATTTGTGAGGTTCTAGGACCTCGGGAAAGTGTTTTTCTTGCCAATGTTCTAATTTTGGAAATTTTGCTTCTTCCACTAAAGTGGCCATTGCGGTTCGAATGACACCATTTGCGAGGTTCTAGGACCTCAGGAAAGTGTTTTTCTTGCCAATGTTCTAATTTTGGAAATTTTGCTTCCTCCTCTAAAGTGGCCATTGCAGTTCGAATGAGACCATTTGCGAGGTTCTAGGACCTCGGGAAAGTGTTTTTCTTGCCAATATTCTAATTTTGGAAATTTTGATTTCCTCCACTATAGTGGCCATTGCGGTTCGAATGAGACCATTTGCGAGGTTCTAGGACCCTGGGAAAAGCTCAAAAAGTACCAACTTTTTCTGTGAAGGTCCTGGAGCCTTGGAAGTGCTGTCTACTCCCACTAAAACGGATAATTGCGTTTCGAAGGAGACCATTTGTGAGGTTCTAGGACCTCGGGAAAGTGTTTTTCTTGCCAATGTTCTAATTTTGGAAATTTTGCTTCCTCCACTAAAGTGGCCATTTCGGTTCGAATGAGACCATTTGCGAGGTTCTAGGACCTCGGGAAAGTTTTTTTCTTGCCAATATTCTAATTTTGGAAATTTTTATTTCCTCCACTAAAGTGGCCATTGCGGTTCGAATGAGACCATTTGCGAGGTTCTAGGACCCTGGGAAAAGCTCAAAAAGTACCAACTTTTTCTGTGAAGGTCCTGGAGCCTTGGAAGTGCTGTCTACCCTCACTAAAACGGCCATTGTGGTTCGAATGAGACCATTTGCGAGGTTCTAGGACCTCGGGAAAGTGTTTTTCTTGCCAATGTTCTAATTTTGGAAATTTTGATTTCCTCCACTAAAGTGGCCATTGAGGTTCGAATGAGACCATTTGCGAGGTTCTAGGACCCTGGGAAAAGCTCAAAAAGTACCAACTTTTTCTGTGAAGGTCCTGGAGCCTTGGAAGTGCTGTCTACCCCCACTAAAACGGCCATTGCGGTTCGAATGAGATCATTTGCGAGGTTCTAGGACCTCGGGAAAGTGTTTTTCTTGCCAATGTTCTAATTTTGGAAATTTTGCTTCCTCCTCTAAAGTGGCCATTGCAGTTCGAATGAGACCATTTGCGAGGTTCTAGGACCTCGGGAAAGTGTTTTTCTTGCCAATATTCTAATTTTGGAAATTTTGATTTCCTCCACTATAGTGGCCATTGCGGTTCGAATGAGACCATTTGCGAGGTTCTAGGACCCTGGGAAAAGCTCAAAAAGTACCAACTTTTTCTGTGAAGGTCCTGGAGCCTTGGAAGTGCTGTCTACTCCCACTAAAACGGATAATTGCGTTTCGAAGGAGACCATTTGTGAGGTTCTAGGACCTCGGGAAAGTGTTTTTCTTGCCAATGTTCTAATTTTGGAAATTTTGCTTCTTCCACTAAAGTGGCCATTGCGGTTCGAATGACACCATTTGCGAGGTTCTAGGACCTCAGGAAAGTGTTTTTCTTGCCAATGTTCTAATTTTGGAAATTTTGCTTCCTCAACTAAAGTGGCCATTGCGGTTCGAATGAGATCATTTGCGAGGTTCTAGGACCTCGGGAAAGTGTTTTTCTTGCCAATGTTCTAATTTTGGAAATTTTGATTTCCTCCACTATAGTGGCCATTGCGGTTCGAATGAGACCATTTGCGAGGTTCTAGGACCCTGGGAAAAGCTCAAAAAGTACCAACTTTTTCTGTGAAGGTCCTGGAGCCTTGGAAGTGCTGTCTACTCCCACTAAAACGGCCATTGCGTTTCGAAGGAGACCATTTGTGAGGTTCTAGGACCTCGGGAAAGTGTTTTTCTTGCCAATGTTCTAATTTTGGAAATTTTGCTTCTTCCACTAAAGTGGCCATTGCGGTTCGAATGACACCATTTGCGAGGTTCTAGGACCTCAGGAAAGTGTTTTTCTTGCCAATGTTCTAATTTTGGAAATTTTGCTTCCTCCTCTAAAGTGGCCATTGCAGTTCGAATGAGACCATTTGCGATGTTCTAGGACCCTGGGAAAAGCTCAAAAAGTACCAACTTTTTCTGTGAAGGTCCTGGAGCCTTGGAAGTGCTGTCTACCCCCACTAAAACGGCCATTGCGGTTCGAATGAGACCATTTGCGAGGTTCTAGGACCTCAGGAAAGTGTTTTTCTTGCCAATGTTCTAATTTTGGAAATTTTGCTTCCTCCACTAAAGTGGCCATTTCGGTTCGAATGAGACCATTTGCGAGGTTCTAGGACCTCGGGAAAGTTTTTTTCTTGCCAATATTCTAATTTTGGAAATTTTTATTTCCTCCACTAAAGTGGCCATTGCGGTTCGAATGAGACCATTTGCGAGGTTCTAGGACCCTGGGAAAAGCTCAAAAAGTACCAACTTTTTCTGTGAAGGTCCTGGAGCCTTGGAAGTGCTGTCTACCCTCACTAAAACGGCCATTGTGGTTCGAATGAGACCATTTGCGAGGTTCTAGGACCTCGGGAAAGTGTTTTTCTTGCCAATGTTCTAATTTTGGAAATTTTGATTTCCTCCACTAAAGTGGCCATTGAGGTTCGAATGAGACCATTTGCGAGGTTCTAGGACCCTGGGAAAAGCTCAAAAAGTACCAACTTTTTCTGTGAAGGTCCTGGAGCCTTGGAAGTGCTGTCTACCCTCACTAAAACGGCCATTGTGGTTCGAATGAGACCATTTGCGAGGTTCTAGGACCTCGGGAAAGTGTTTTTCTTGCCAATGTTCTAATTTTGGAAATTTTGATTTCCTCCACTAAAGTGGCCATTGAGGTTCGAATGAGACCATTTGCGAGGTTCTAGGACCCTGGGAAAAGCTCAAAAAGTACCAACTTTTTCTGTGAAGGTCCTGGAGCCTTGGAAGTGCTGTCTACCCCCACTAAAACGGCCATTGCGGTTCGAATGAGATCATTTGCGAGGTTCTAGGACCTCGGGAAAGTGTTTTTCTTGCCAATGTTCTAATTTTGGAAATTTTGCTTCCTCCTCTAAAGTGGCCATTGCAGTTCGAATGAGACCATTTGCGAGGTTCTAGGACCTCGGGAAAGTGTTTTTCTTGCCAATATTCTAATTTTGGAAATTTTGATTTCCTCCACTATAGTGGCCATTGCGGTTCGAATGAGACCATTTGCGAGGTTCTAGGACCCTGGGAAAAGCTCAAAAAGTACCAACTTTTTCTGTGAAGGTCCTGGAGCCTTGGAAGTGCTGTCTACTCCCACTAAAACGGCCATTGCGTTTCGAACGAGACCATTTGTGAGGTTCTAGGACCTCGGGAAAGTGTTTTTCTTGCCAATGTTCTAATTTTGGAAATTTTGCTTCTTCCACTAAAGTGGCCATTGCGGTTCGAATGACACCATTTGCGAGGTTCTAGGACCTCAGGAAAGTGTTTTTCTTGCCAATGTTCTAATTTTGGAAATTTTGCTTCCTCCTCTAAAGTGGCCATTGCAGTTCGAATGAGACCATTTGCGATGTTCTAGGACCCTGGGAAAAGCTCAAAAAGTACCAACTTTTTCTGTGAAGGTCCTGGAGCCTTGGAAGTGCTGTCTACCCACACTAAAACGGCCATTGCGGTTCGAATGAGACCATTTGCGAGGTTCTAGGACCTCAGGAAAGTGTTTTTCTTGCCAATGTTCTAAATTTGGAAATTTTGCTTCCTCCACTAAAGTGGCCATTTCGGTTCGAATGAGACCATTTGCGAGGTTCTAGGACCTCGGGAAAGTTTTTTTCTTGCCAATATTCTAATTTTGGAAATTTTTATTTCCTCCACTAAAGTGGCCATTGCGGTTCGAATGAGACCATTTGCGAGGTTCTAGGACCCTGGGAAAAGCTCAAAAAGTACCAACTTTTTCTGTGAAGGTCCTGGAGCCTTGGAAGTGCTGTCTACTCCCACTAAAACGGCCATTGCGTTTCGAAGGAGACCATTTGTGAGGTTCTAGGACCTCGGGAAAGTGTTTTTCTTGCCAATGTTCTAATTTTGGAAATTTTGCTTCTTCCACTAAAGTGGCCATTGCGGTTCGAATGACACCATTTGCGAGGTTCTAGGACCTCAGGAAAGTGTTTTTCTTGCCAATGTTCTAATTTTGGAAAATTTGCTTCCTCAACTAAAGTGGCCATTGCGGTTCGAATGAGATCATTTGCGAGGTTCTAGGACCTCG
Source organism: Cebidichthys violaceus (assembly GCF_023349555.1). Taxonomy (NCBI): domain Eukaryota; kingdom Metazoa; phylum Chordata; class Actinopteri; order Perciformes; family Stichaeidae; genus Cebidichthys; species Cebidichthys violaceus. Next base: position 22,096 of record NW_027176580.1, read on the forward strand.
GGAAAGTGTTTTTCTTGCCAATGTTCTAATTTTGGAAATTTTGCTTCCTCCTCTAAAGTGGCCATTGCAGTTCGAATGAGACCATTTGCGATGTTCTAGGACCCTGGGAAAAGCTCAAAAAGTACCAACTTTTTCTGTGAAGGTCCTGGAGCCTTGGAAGTGCTGTCTACCCCCACTAAAACGGCCATTGCGGTTCGAATGAGACCATTTGCGAGGTTCTAGGACCTCAGGAAAGTGTTTTTCTTGCCAATGTTCTAATTTTGGAAATTTTGCTTCCTCCACTAAAGTGGCCATTTCGGTTTGAATGAGACCATTTGCGAGGTTCTAGGACCTCGGGAACGTTTTTTTCTTGCCAATATTCTAATTTTGGAAATTTTGATTTCCTCCACTAAAGTGGCCATTGCGGTTCGAATGAGACCGTTTGCGAGGTTCTAGGACCCTGGGAAAAGCTCAAAAAGTACCAACTTTTTCTGTGAAGGTCCTGGAGCCTTGGAAGTGCTGTCTACCCTCACTAAAACGGCCATTGTGGTTCGATTGAGACCATTTGCGAGGTTCTAGGACCTCGGGAAAGTGTTTTTCTTGCCAATGTTCTAATTTTGGAAATTTTGATTTCCTCCACTAAAGTGGCCATTGCGGTTCGAATGAGACCATTTGCGAGGTTCTAGGACCCTGGGAAAAGCTCAAAAAGTACCAACTTTTTCTGTGAAGGTCCTGGAGCCTTGGAAGTGCTGTCTACCCCCACTAAAACGGCCATTGCGGTTCGAATGAGACCATTTGCGAGGTTCTAGGACCTCGGGAAAGTGTTTTTCTTGCCAATGTTCTAATTTTGGAAATTTTTGCTTCCTCCACTAAAGTGGCCATTTCGCTTCGAATGAGACCATTTGCGAGGTTCTAGGACCTCGGGAAAGTGTTTTTCTTGCCAATATTCTAATTTTGGAAATTTTGCATCTTCCACTAAAGTGGCCATTGCGGTTCGAATGAGACCATTTGCGAGGTTCTAGGACCTCAGGAAAGTGTTTTTCTTGCCAATGTTCTAATTTTGGAAATTTTGCTTCCTCAACTAAAGTGGCCATTGCGGTTCGAATGAGATCATTTGCGAGGTTCTAGGACCTCGGGAAAGTATTTTTCTTGCCAATGTTCTAATTTTGGAAATTTTGATTTCCTCCACTATAGTGGCCATTGCGGTTCGAATGAGACCATTTGCGAGGTTCTAGGACCCTGGGAAAAGCTCAAAAAGTACCAACTTTTTCTGTGAAGGTCCTGGAGCCTTGGAAGTGCTGTCTACTCCCACTAAAATGGATAATTGCGTTTCGAAGGAGACCATTTGTGAGGTTCTAGGACCTCGGGAAAGTGTTTTTCTTGCCAATGTTCTAATTTTGGAAATTTTGCTTCTTCCACTAAAGTGGCCATTGCGGTTCGAATGACACCATTTGCGAGGTTCTAGGACCTCAGGAAAGTGTTTTTCTTGCCAATGTTCTAATTTTGGAAATTTTGCTTCCTCAACTAAAGTGGCCATTGCGGTTCGAATGAGATCATTTGCGAGGTTCTAGGACCTCGGGAAAGTGTTTTTCTTGCCAATGTTCTAATTTTGGAAATTTTGCTTCCTCCTCTAAAGTGGCCATTGCAGTTCGAATGAGACCATTTGCGATGTTCTAGGACCCTGGGAAAAGCTCAAAAAGTACCAACTTTTTCTGTGAAGGTCCTGGAGCCTTGGAAGTGCTGTCTACCCCCACTAAAACGGCCATTGCGGTTCGAATGAGACCATTTGCGAGGTTCTAGGTCCTCAGGAAAGTGTTTTTCTTGCCAATGTTCTAATTTTGGAAATTTTGCTTCCTCCACTAAAGTGGCCATTTCGGTTCGAATGAGACCATTTGCGAGGTTCTAGGACCTCGGGAAAGTTTTTTTCTTGCCAATATTCTAATTTTGGAAATTTTTATTTCCTCCACTAAAGTGGCCATTGCGGTTCGAATGAGACCATTTGCGAGGTTCTAGGACCCTGGGAAAAGCTCAAAAAGTACCAACTTTTTCTGTGAAGGTCCTGGAGCCTTGGAAGTGCTGTCTACCCTCACTAAAACGGCCATTGTAGTTCGAATGAGACCATTTGCGAGGTTCTAGGACCTCGGGAAAGTGTTTTTCTTGCCAATGTTCTAATTTTGGAAATTTTGATTTCCTCCACTAAAGTGGCCATTGAGGTTCGAATGAGACCATTTGCGAGGTTCTAGGACCCTGGGAAAAGCTCAAAAAGTACCAACTTTTTCTGTGAAGGTCCTGGAGCCTTGGAAGTGCTGTCTACCCCCACTAAAACGGCCATTGCGGTTCGAATGAGACCATTTGCGAGGTTCTAGGACCTCGGGAAAGTGTTTTTCTTGCCAATGTTCTAATTTTGGAAATTTTTGCTTCCTCCACTAAAGTGGCCATTTCGGTTCGAATGAGACCATTTGCGAGGTTCTAGGACCTCAGGAAAGTGTTTTTCTTGCCAATGTTCTAATTTTGGAAATTTTGCTTCCTCAACTAAAGTGGCCATTGCGGTTCGAATGAGATCATTTGCGAGGTTCTAGGACCTCGGGAAAGTGTTTTTCTTGCCAATGTTCTAATTTTGGAAATTTTGCTTCCTCCTCTAAAGTGGCCATTGCAGTTCGAATGAGACCATTAGGACCTCGGGAAAGTGTTTTTCTTGCCAATATTCTAATTTTGGAAATTTTGATTTCCTCCACTATAGTGGCCATTGCGGTTCGAATGAGTCCATTTGCAAGGTTCTAGGACCCTGGGAAAAGCTCAAAAAGTACCAACTTTTTCTGTGAAGGTCCTGGAGCCTTGGAAGTGCTGTCTACTCCCACTAAAACGGCCATTGCGTTTCGAAGGAGACCATTTGTGAGGTTCTAGGACCTCGGGAAAGTGTTTTTCTTGCCAATGTTCTAATTTTGGAAATTTTGCTACTTCCACTAAAGTGGCCATTGCGGTTCGAATGACACCATTTGCGAGGTTCTAGGACCTCAGGAAAGTGTTTTTCTTGCCAATGTTCTAATTTTGGAAATTTTGCTTCCTCAACTAAAGTGGCCATTGCGGTTCGAATGAGATCATTTGCGAGGTTCTAGGACCTCGGGAAAGTGTTTTTCTTGCCAATATTCTAATTTTGGAAATTTTGATTTCCTCCACTATAGTGGCCATTGCGGTTCGAATGAGACCATTTGCGAGGTTCTAGGACCCTGGGAAAAGCTCAAAAAGTACCAACTTTTTCTGTGAAGGTCCTGGAGCCTTGGAAGTGCTGTCTACTCCCACTAAAACGGCCATTGCGTTTCGAAGGAGACCATTTGTGAGGTTCTAGGACCTCGGGAAAGTGTTTTTCTTGCCAATGTTCTAATTTTGGAAATTTTGCTTCTTCCACTAAAGTGGCCATTGCGGTTCGAATGACACCATTTGCGAGGTTCTAGGACCTCAGGAAAGTGTTTTTCTTGCCAATGTTCTAATTTTGGAAATTTTGCTTCCTCCTCTAAAGTGGCCATTGCAGTTCGAATGAGACCATTTGCGATGTTCTAGGACCCTGGGAAAAGCTCAAAAAGTACCAACTTTTTCTGTGAAGGTCCTGGAGCCTTGGAAGTGCTGTCTACCCACACTAAAACGGCCATTGCGGTTCGAATGAGACCATTTGCGAGGTTCTAGGACCTCAGGAAAGTGTTTTTCTTGCCAATGTTCTAATTTTGGAAATTTTGCTTCCTCCACTAAAGTGGCCATTTCGGTTCGAATGAGACCATTTGCGAGGTTCTAGGACCTCGGGAAAGTTTTTTTCTTGCCAATATTCTAATTTTGGAAATTTTTATTTCCTCCACTAAAGTGGCCATTGCGGTTCGAATGAGACCATTTGCGAGGTTCTAGGACCCTGGGAAAAGCTCAAAAAGTACCAACTTTTTCTGTGAAGGTCCTGGAGCCTTGGAAGTGCTGTCTACTCCCACTAAAACGGCCATTGCGTTTCGAAGGAGACCATTTGTGAGGTTCTAGGACCTCGGGAAAGTGTTTTTCTTGCCAATGTTCTAATTTTGGAAATTTTGCTTCTTCCACTAAAGTGGCCATTGCGGTTCGAATGACACCATTTGCGAGGTTCTAGGACCTCAGGAAAGTGTTTTTCTTGCCAATGTTCTAATTTTGGAAATTTTGCTTCCTCAACTAAAGTGGCCATTGCGGTTCGAATGAGATCATTTGCGAGGTTCTAGGACCTCGGGAAAGTGTTTTTCTTGCCAATGTTCTAATTTTGGAAATTTTGCTTCCTCCTCTAAAGTGGCCATTGCAGTTCGAATGAGACCATTTGCGATGTTCTAGGACCCTGGGAAAAGCTCAAAAAGTACCAACTTTTTCTGTGAAGGTCCTGGAGCCTTGGAAGTGCTGTCTACCCCCACTAAAACGGCCATTGCGGTTCGAATGAGACCATTTGCGAGGTTCTAGGACCTCAGGAAAGTGTTTTTCTTGCCAATGTTCTAATTTTGGAAATTTTGCTTCCTCCACTAAAGTGGCCATTTCGGTTCGAATGAGACCATTTGCGAGGTTCTAGGACCTCGGGAAAGTTTTTTTCTTGCCAATATTCTAATTTTGGAAATTTTGATTTCCTCCACTAAAGTGGCCATTGCGGTTCGAATGAGACCGTTTGCGAGGTTCTAGGACCCTGGGAAAAGCTCAAAAAGTACCAACTTTTTCTGTGAAGGTCCTGGAGCCTTGGAAGTGCTGTCTACCCTCACTAAAACGGCCATTGTGGTTCGAATGAGACCATTTGCGAGGTTCTAGGACCTCGGGAAAGTGTTTTTCTTGCCAATGTTCTAATTTTGGAAATTTTGATTTCCTCCACTAAAGTGGCCATTGCGGTTCGAATGAGACCATTTGCGAGGTTCTAGGACCCTGGGAAAAGCTCAAAAAGTACCAACTTTTTCTGTGAAGGTCCTGGAGCCTTGGAAGTGCTGTCTACCCCCACTAAAACGGCCATTGCGGTTCGAATGAGACCATTTGCGAGGTTCTAGGACCTCGGGAAAGTGTTTTTCTTGCCAATGTTCTAATTTTGGAAATTTTTGCTTCCTCCACTAAAGTGGCCATTTCGCTTCGAATGAGACCATTTGCGAGGTTCTAGGACCTCGGGAAAGTGTTTTTCTTGCCAATATTCTAATTTTGGAAATTTTGCATCTTCCACTAAAGTGGCCATTGCGGTTCGAATGAGACCATTTGCGAGGTTCTAGGACCTCAGGAAAGTGTTTTTCTTGCCAATGTTCTAATTTTGGAAATTTTGCTTCCTCAACTAAAGTGGCCATTGCGGTTCGAATGAGATCATTTGCGAGGTTCTAGGACCTCGGGAAAGTATTTTTCTTGCCAATGTTCTAATTTTGGAAATTTTGATTTCCTCCACTATAGTGGCCATTGCGGTTCGAATGAGACCATTTGCGAGGTTCTAGGACCCTGGGAAAAGCTCAAAAAGTACCAACTTTTTCTGTGAAGGTCCTGGAGCCTTGGAAGTGCTGTCTACTCCCACTAAAACGGATAATTGCGTTTCGAAGGAGACCATTTGTGAGGTTCTAGGACCTCGGGAAAGTGTTTTTCTTGCCAATGTTCTAATTTTGGAAATTTTGCTTCTTCCACTAAAGTGGCCATTGCGGTTCGAATGACACCATTTGCGAGGTTCTAGGACCTCAGGAAAGTGTTTTTCTTGCCAATGTTCTAATTTTGGAAATTTTGCTTCCTCAACTAAAGTGGCCATTGCGGTTCGAATGAGATCATTTGCGAGGTTCTAGGACCTCGGGAAAGTGTTTTTCTTGCCAATGTTCTAATTTTGGAAATTTTGCTTCCTCCTCTAAAGTGGCCATTGCAGTTCGAATGAGACCATTTGCGATGTTCTAGGACCCTGGGAAAAGCTCAAAAAGTACCAACTTTTTCTGTGAAGGTCCTGGAGCCTTGGAAGTGCTGTCTACCCCCACTAAAACGGCCATTGCGGTTCGAATGAGACCATTTGCGAGGTTCTAGGACCTCAGGAAAGTGTTTTTCTTGCCAATGTTCTAATTTTGGAAATTTTGCTTCCTCCACTAAAGTGGCCATTTCGGTTCGAATGAGACCATTTGCGAGGTTCTAGGACCTCGGGAAAGTTTTTTTCTTGCCAATATTCTAATTTTGGAAATTTTTATTTCCTCCACTAAAGTGGCCATTGCGGTTCGAATGAGACCATTTGCGAGGTTCTAGGACCCTGGGAAAAGCTCAAAAAGTACCAACTTTTTCTGTGAAGGTCCTGGAGCCTTGGAAGTGCTGTCTACCCTCACTAAAACGGCCATTGTGGTTCGAATGAGACCATTTGCGAGGTTCTAGGACCTCGGGAAAGTGTTTTTCTTGCCAATGTTCTAATTTTGGAAATTTTGATTTCCTACACTAAAGTGGCCATTGAGGTTCGAATGAGACCATTTGCGAGGTTCTAGGACCCTGGGAAAAGCTCAAAAAGTACCAACTTTTTCTGTGAAGGTCCTGGAGCCTTGGAAGTGCTGTCTACCCCCACTAAAACGGCCATTGCGGTTCGAATGAGACCATTTGCGAGGTTCTAGGACCTCGGGAAAGTGTTTTTCTTGCCAATGTTCTAATTTTGGAAATTTTTGCTTCCTCCACTAAAGTGGCCATTTCGGTTCGAATGAGACCATTTGCGAGGTTCTAGGACCTCAGGAAAGTGTTTTTCTTGCCAATGTTCTAATTTTGGAAATTTTGCTTCCTCAACTAAAGTGGCCATTGCGGTTCGAATGAGATCATTTGCGAGGTTCTAGGACCTCGGGAAAGTGTTTTTCTTGCCAATGTTCTAATTTTGGAAATTTTGCTTCCTCCTCTAAAGTGGCCATTGCAGTTCGAATGAGACCATTAGGACCTCGGGAAAGTGTTTTTCTTGCCAATATTCTAATTTTGGAAATTTTGATTTCCTCCACTATAGTGGCCATTGCGGTTCGAATGAGTCCATTTGCAAGGTTCTAGGACCCTGGGAAAAGCTCAAAAAGTACCAACTTTTTCTGTGAAGGTCCTGGAGCCTTGGAAGTGCTGTCTACTCCCACTAAAACGGCCATTGCGTTTCGAAGGAGACCATTTGTGAGGTTCTAGGACCTCGGGAAAGTGTTTTTCTTGCCAATGTTCTAATTTTGGAAATTTTGCTTCTTCCACTAAAGTGGCCATTGCGGTTCGAATGACACCATTTGCGAGGTTCTAGGACCTCAGGAAAGTGTTTTTCTTGCCAATGTTCTAATTTTGGAAATTTTGCTTCCTCAACTAAAGTGGCCATTGCGGTTCGAATGAGATCATTTGCGAGGTTCTAGGACCTCGGGAAAGTGTTTTTCTTGCCAATATTCTAATTTTGGAAATTTTGATTTCCTCCACTATAGTGGCCATTGCGGTTCGAATGAGACCATTTGCGAGGTTCTAGGACCCTGGGAAAAGCTCAAAAAGTACCAACTTTTTCTGTGAAGGTCCTGGAGCCTTGGAAGTGCTGTCTACTCCCACTAAAACGGCCATTGCGTTTCGAAGGAGACCATTTGTGAGGTTCTAGGACCTCGGGAAAGTGTTTTTCTTGCCAATGTTCTAATTTTGGAAATTTTGCTTCTTCCTCTAAAGTGGCCATTGCGGTTCGAATGACACCATTTGCGAGGTTCTAGGACCTCAGGAAAGTGTTTTTCTTGCCAATGTTCTAATTTTGGAAATTTTGCTTCCTCCTCTAAAGTGGCCATTGCAGTTCGAATGAGACCATTTGCGATGTTCTAGGACCCTGGGAAAAGCTCAAAAAGTACCAACTTTTTCTGTGAAGGTCCTGGAGCCTTGGAAGTGCTGTCTACCCCCACTAAAACGGCCATTGCGGTTCGAATGAGACCATTTGCGAGGTTCTAGGACCTCAGGAAGTGTTTTTCTTGCCAATGTTCTAATTTGGAAATTTTGCTTCCTCCACTAAAGTGGCCATTTCGGTTCGAATGAGACCATTTGCGAGGTTCTAGGACCTCGGGAAAGTTTTTTTCTTGCCAATATTCTAATTTTGGAAATTTTTATTTCCTCCACTAAAGTGGCCATTGCGGTTCGAATGAGACCATTTGCGAGGTTCTAGGACCCTGGGAAAAGCTCAAAAAGTACCAACTTTTTCTGTGAAGGTCCTGGAGCCTTGGAAGTGCTGTCTACCCTCACTAAAACGGCCATTGTGGTTCGAATGAGACCATTTGCGAGGTTCTAGGACCTCGGGAAAGTGTTTTTCTTGCCAATGTTCTAATTTTGGAAATTTTGATTTCCTCCACTAAAGTGGCCATTGAGGTTCGAATGAGACCATTTGCGAGGTTCTAGGACCCTGGGAAAAGCTCAAAAAGTACCAACTTTTTCTGTGAAGGTCCTGGAGCCTTGGAAGTGCTGTCTACCCCCACTAAAACGGCCATTGCGGTTCGAATGAGATCATTTGCGAGGTTCTAGGACCTCGGGAAAGTGTTTTTCTTGCCAATGTTCTAATTTTGGAAATTTTGCTTCCTCCTCTAAAGTGGCCATTGCAGTTCGAATGAGACCATTTGCGAGGTTCTAGGACCTCGGGAAAGTGTTTTTCTTGCCAATATTCTAATTTTGGAAATTTTGATTTCCTCCACTATAGTGGCCATTGCGGTTCGAATGAGACCATTTGCGAGGTTCTAGACCCTGGGAAAAGCTCAAAAAGTACCAACTTTTTCTGTGAAGGTCCTGGAGCCTTGGAAGTGCTGTCTACTCCCACTAAAACGGCCATTGCGTTTCGAAGGAGACCATTTGTGAGGTTCTAGGACCTCGGGAAAGTGTTTTTCTTGCCAATGTTCTAATTTTGGAAATTTTGCTTCTTCCACTAAAGTGGCCATTGCGGTTCGAATGACACCATTTGCGAGGTTCTAGGACCTCAGGAAAGTGTTTTTCTTGCCAATGTTCTAATTTTGGAAATTTTGCTTCCTCCTCTAAAGTGGCCATTGCAGTTCGAATGAGACCATTTGCGATGTTCTAGGACCCTGGGAAAAGCTCAAAAAGTACCAACTTTTTCTGTGAAGGTCCTGGAGCCTTGGAAGTGCTGTCTACCCACACTAAAACGGCCATTGCGGTTCGAATGAGACATTTGCGAGGTTCTAGGACCTCAGGAAAGTGTTTTTCTTGCCAATGTTCTAATTTTGGAAATTTTGCTTCCTCCACTAAAGTGGCCATTTCGGTTCGAATGAGACCATTTGCGAGGTTCTAGGACCTCGGGAAAGTTTTTTCTTGCCAATATTCTAATTTTGGAAATTTTTATTTCCTCCACTAAAGTGGCCATTGCGGTTCGAATGAGACCATTTGCGAGGTTCTAGGACCCTGGGAAAAGCTCAAAAAGTACCAACTTTTTTCTGTGAAGGTCCTGGAGCCTTGGAAGTGCTGTCTACTCCCACTAAAACGGCCATTGCGTTTCGAAGGAGACCATTTGTGAGGTTCTAGGACCTCGGGAAAGTGTTTTCTTGCCAATGTTCTAATTTTGGAAATTTTGCTTCTTCCACTAAAGTGGCCATTGCGGTTCGAATGACACCATTTGCGAGGTTCTAGGACCTCAGGAAAGTGTTTTTCTTGCCAATGTTCTAATTTTGGAAATTTTGCTTCCTCAACTAAAGTGGCCATTGCGGTTCGAATGAGATCATTTGCGAGGTTCTAGGACCTCGGGAAAGTGTTTTTCTTGCCAATGTTCTAATTTTGGAAATTTTGCTTCCTCCTCTAAAGTGGCCATTGCAGTTCGAATGAGACCATTTGCGATGTTCTAGGACCCTGGGAAAAGCTCAAAAAGTACCAACTTTTTCTGTGAAGGTCCTGGAGCCTTGGAAGTGCTGTCTACCCCCACTAAAACGGCCATTGCGGTTCGAATGAGACCATTTGCGAGGTTCTAGGACCTCAGGAAAGTGTTTTTCTTGCCAATGTTCTAATTTTGGAAATTTTGCTTCCTCCACTAAAGTGGCCATTTCGGTCGAATGAGACCATTTGCGAGGTTCTAGGACCTCGGGAAAGTTTTTTTCTTGCCAATATTCTAATTTTGGAAATTTTGATTTCCTCACTAAAGTGGCCATTGCGGTTCGAATGAGACCGTTTGCGAGGTTCTAGGACCCTGGGAAAAGCTCAAAAAGTACCAACTTTTCTGTGAAGGTCCTGGAGCCTTGGAAGTGCTGTCTACCCTCACTAAAACGGCCATTGTGGTTCGAATGAGACCATTTGCGAGGTTCTAGGACCTCGGGAAAGTGTTTTTCTTGCCAATGTTCTAATTTTGGAAATTTTGATTTCCTCCACTAAAGTGGCCATTGCGGTTCGAATGAGACCATTTGCGAGGTTCTAGGACCCTGGGAAAAGCTCAAAAAGTACCAACTTTTTCTGTGAAGGTCCTGGAGCCTTGGAAGTGCTGTCTACCCCCACTAAAACGGCCATTGCGGTTCGAATGAGACCATTTGCGAGGTTCTAGGACCTCGGGAAAGTGTTTTTCTTGCCAATGTTCTAATTTTGGAAATTTTTGCTTCCTCCACTAAAGTGGCCATTTCGCTTCGAATGAGACCATTTGCGAGGTTCTAGGACCCTGGAAAAGCTCAAAAAGTACCAACTTTTTCTGTGAAGGTCCTGGAGCCTTGGAAGTGCTGTCTACTCCCACTAAAACGGCCATTGCGTTTCGAAGGAGACCATTTGTGAGGTTCTAGGACCTCGGGAAAGTGTTTTTCTTGCAATGTTCTAATTTTGGAAATTTTGCTTCTTCCACTAAAGTGGCCATTGCGGTTCGAATGACACCATTTGCGAGGTTCTAGGACCTCAGGAAAGTGTTTTTCTTGCCAATGTTCTAATTTTGGAAATTTTGCTTCCTCCTCTAAAGTGGCCATTGCAGTTCGAATGAGACCATTTGCGATGTTCTAGGACCCTGGGAAAAGCTCAAAAAGTACCAACTTTTTCTGTGAAGGTCCTGGAGCCTTGGAAGTGCTGTCTACCCACACTAAAACGGCCATTGCGGTTCGAATGAGACCATTTGCGAGGTTCTAGGACCTCAGGAAAGTGTTTTTCTTGCCAATGTTCTAATTTTGGAAATTTGCTTCCTCCACTAAAGTGGCCATTTCGGTTCGAATGAGACCATTTGCGAGGTTCTAGGACCTCGGGAAAGTTTTTTTCTTGCCAATATTCTAATTTTGGAAATTTTTATTTCCTCCACTAAAGTGGCCATTGCGGTTCGAATGAGACCATTTGCGAGGTTCTAGGACCCTGGGAAAAGCTCAAAAAGTACCAACTTTTTCTGTGAAGGTCCTGGAGCCTTGGAAGTGCTGTCTACTCCCACTAAAACGGCCATTGCGTTTCGAAGGAGACCATTTGTGAGGTTCTAGGACCTCGGGAAAGTGTTTTTCTTGCCAATGTTCTAATTTTGGAAATTTTGCTTCTTCCACTAAAGTGCCATTGCGGTTCGAATGACACCATTTGCGAGGTTCTAGGACCTCAGGAAAGTGTTTTTCTTGCCAATGTTCTAATTTTGGAAATTTGCTTCCTCAACTAAAGTGGCCATTGCGGTTCGAATGAGATCATTTGCGAGGTTCTAGGACCTCGGGAAAGTGTTTTTCTTGCCAATGTTCTAATTTTGGAAATTTGCTTCCTCCTCTAAAGTGGCCATTGCAGTTCGAATGAGACCATTTGCGATGTTCTAGGACCCTGGAAAAGCTCAAAAAGTACCAACTTTTTCTGTGAAGGTCCTGGAGCCTTGGAAGTGCTGTCTACCCCCACTAAAACGGCCATTGCGGTTCGAATGAGACCATTTGCGAGGTTCTAGGACCTCAGGAAAGTGTTTTTCTTGCCAATGTTCTAATTTTGGAAATTTTGCTTCCTCCACTAAAGTGGCCATTTCGGTTCGAATGAGACCATTTGCGAGGTTCTAGGACCTCGGAAAGTTTTTTTCTTGCCAATATTCTAATTTTGGAAATTTTGATTTCCTCCACTAAAGTGGCCATTGCGGTTCGAATGAGACCGTTTGCGAGGTTCTAGGACCCTGGGAAAAGCTCAAAAAGTACCAACTTTTTCTGTGAAGGTCCTGGAGCCTTGGAAGTGCTGTCTACCCTCACTAAAACGGCCATTGTGGTTCGAATGAGACCATTTGCGAGGTTCTAGGACCTCGGGAAAGTGTTTTTCTTGCCAATGTTCTAATTTTGGAAATTTTGATTTCCTCCACTAAAGTGGCCATTGCGGTTCGAATGAGACCATTTTGCGAGGTTCTAGGACCCTGGGAAAGCTCAAAAAGTACCAACTTTTTCTGTGAAGGTCCTGGAGCCTTGGAAGTGCTGTCTACCCCCACTAAAACGGCCATTGCGGTTCGAATGAGACCATTTGCGAGGTTCTAGGACCTCGGGAAAGTGTTTTTCTTGCCAATGTTCTAATTTTGGAAATTTTTGCTTCCTCCACTAAGTGGCCATTTCGCTTCGAATGAGACCATTTGCGAGGTTCTAGGACCTCGGGAAAGTGTTTTTCTTGCCAATATTCTAATTTTGGAAATTTTGCATCTTCCACTAAAGTGGCCATTGCGGTTCGAATGAGACCATTTGCGAGGTTCTAGGACCTCAGGAAAGTGTTTTTCTTGCCAATGTTCTAATTTTGGAAATTTTGCTTCCTCAACTAAAGTGGCCATTGCGGTTCGAATGAGATCATTTGCGAGGTTCTAGGACCTCGGGAAAGTATTTTTCTTGCCAATGTTCTAATTTTGGAATTTTGATTTCCTCCACTATAGTGGCCATTGCGGTTCGAATGAGACCATTTGCGAGGTTCTAGGACCCTGGGAAAAGCTCAAAAAGTACCAACTTTTTCTGTGAAGGTCCTGGAGCCTTGGAAGTGCTGTCTACTCCACTAAAACGGATAATTGCGTTTCGAAGGAGACCATTTGTGAGGTTCTAGGACCTCGGGAAAGTGTTTTTCTTGCCAATGTTCTAATTTTGGAAATTTTGCTTCTTCCACTAAAGTGGCCATTGCGGTTCGAATGACACCATTTGCGAGGTTCTAGGACCTCAGGAAAGTGTTTTTCTTGCCAATGTTCTAATTTTGGAAATTTTGCTTCCTCACTAAAGTGGCCATTGCGGTTCGAATGAGACCATTTGCGATGTTCTAGGACCCTGGGAAAAGCTCAAAAAGTACCAACTTTTTCTGTGAAGGTCCTGGAGCCTTGGAAGTGCTGTCTACCCCACTAAAACGGCCATTGCGGTTCGAATGAGACCATTTGCGAGGTTCTAGGACCTCAGGAAAGTGTTTTTCTTGCCATGTTCTAATTTTGGAAATTTTGCTTCCTCCACTAAAGTGGCCATTTCGGTTCGAATGAGACCATTTTGCGAGGTTCTAGGACCTCGGGAAAGTTTTTTTCTTGCCAATATTCTAATTTTGGAAATTTTTATTTCCTCCACTAAAGTGGCCATTGCGGTTCGAATGAGGACCATTTGCGAGGTTCTAGGACCCTGGGAAAAGCTCAAAAGTACCAACTTTTTCTGTGAAGGTCCTGGAGCCTTGGAAGTGCTGTCTACCCTCACTAAAACGGCCATTGTGGTTCGAATGAGACCATTTGCGAGGTTCTAGGACCTCGGGAAAGTGTTTTTCTTGCCAATGTTCTAATTTTGGAAATTTTGATTTCCTACACTAAAGTGGCCATTGAGGTTCGAATGAGACCATTTGCGAGGTTCTAGGACCCTGGGAAAAGCTCAAAAAGTACCAACTTTTTCTGTGAAGGTCCTGGAGCCTTGGAAGTGCTGTCTACCCCCACTAAAACGGCCATTGCGGTTCGAATGAGACCATTTGCGAGGTTCTAGGACCTCGGGAAAGTGTTTTTCTTGCCAATGTTCTAATTTGGAAAATTTTTGCTTCCTCCACTAAGTGGCCATTTCGGTTCGAATGAGACCATTTGCGAGGTTCTAGGACCTCAGGAAAGTGTTTTTCTTGCCAATGTTCTAATTTTGGAAATTTTGCTTCCTCAACTAAAGTGGCCATTGCGGTTCGAATGAGATCATTTGCGAGGTTCTAGGACCTCGGGAAAGTGTTTTTCTTGCCAATGTTCTAATTTGGAAATTTTGCTTCCTCCTCTAAAGTGGCCATTGCAGTTCGAATGAGACATTAGGACCTCGGGAAAGTGTTTTTCTTGCCAATATTCTAATTTTGGAAATTTTGATTTCCTCCACTATAGTGGCCATTGCGGTTCGAATGAGTCCATTTGCAAGGTTCTAGGACCCTGGGAAAAGCTCAAAAAGTACCAACTTTTTCTGTGAAGGTCCTGGAGCCTTGGAAGTGCTGTCTACTCCCACTAAAACGGCCATTGCGTTTCGAAGGAGACCATTTGTGAGGTTCTAGGACCTCGGGAAAGTGTTTTTCTTGCCAATGTTCTAATTTTGGAAATTTTGCTTCTTCCACTAAAGTGGCCATTGCGGTTCGAATGACACCATTTGCGAGGTTCTAGGACCTCAGGAAAGTGTTTTCTTGCCAATGTTCTAATTTTGGAAATTTTGCTTCCTCCTCTAAAGTGGCCATTGCAGTTCGAATGAGACCATTTGCGATGTTCTAGGACCCTGGGAAAAGCTCAAAAAGTACCAACTTTTTCTGTGAAGGTCCTGGAGCCTTGGAAGTGCTGTCTACCCCCACTAAAACGGCCATTGCGGTTCGAATGAGACCATTTGCGAGGTTCTAGGACCTCAGGGAAGTGTTTTTCTTGCCAATGTTCTAATTTGGAAATTTTGCTTCCTCCACTAAAGTGGCCATTTCGGTTCGAATGAGACCATTTGCGAGGTTCTAGGACCTCGGGAAAGTTTTTTTCTTGCCAATATTCTAATTTTGGAAATTTTTATTTCCTCCACTAAAGTGGCCATTGCGGTTCGAATGAGACCATTTGCGAGGTTCTAGGACCCTGGGAAAAGCTCAAAAAGTACCAACTTTTTCTGTGAAGGTCCTGGAGCCTTGGAAGTGCTGTCTACCCTCACTAAAAACGGCCATTGTGGTTCGAATGAGACCATTTGCGAGGTTCTAGGACCTCGGGAAAGTGTTTTTCTTGCCAATGTTCTAATTTTGGAAATTTTGATTTCCTCCACTAAAGTGGCCATTGAGGTTCGAATGAGACCATTTGCGAGGTTCTAGGACCCTGGGAAAAGCTCAAAAAAGTACCACTTTTTCTGTGAAGGTCCTGAGCCTTGGAAGTGCTGTCTACCCCCACTAAAACGGCCATTGCGGTTCGAATGAGATCATTTGCGAGGTTCTAGGACCTCGGGAAAGTGTTTTTCTTGCCAATGTTCTAATTTTGGAATTTTGCTTCCTCCTCTAAAGTGGCCATTGCAGTTCGAATGAGGACCATTTGCGAGGTTCTAGGACCTCGGGAAAGTGTTTTTCTTGCCAATATTCTAATTTTGGAAATTTTGATTTCCTCCACTATAGTGGCCATTGCGGTTCGAATGAGACCATTTGCGAGGTTCTAGGACCCTGGGAAAAGCTCAAAAAGTACCAACTTTTTCTGTGAAGGTCCTGGAGCCTTGGAAGTGCTGTCTACTCCCACTAAAACGGCCATTGCGTTTCGAAGGAGACCATTTGTGAGGTTCTAGGACCTCGGGAAAGTGTTTTTCTTGCCAATGTTCTAATTTTGGAAATTTTGCTTCTTCCACTAAAGTGGCCATTGCGGTTCGAATGACACCATTTGCGAGGTTCTAGGACCTCAGGAAAGTGTTTTTCTGCCAATGTTCTAATTTTGGAAATTTTGCTTCCTCCTCTAAAGTGGCCATTGCAGTTCGAATGAGACCATTTGCGATGTTCTAGGACCCTGGGAAAAGCTCAAAAAGTACCAACTTTTTCTGTGAAGGTCCTGGAGCCTTGGAAGTGCTGTCTACCCACACTAAAACGGCCATTGCGGTTCGAATGAGACCATTTGCGAGGTTCTAGGACCTCAGGAAAGTGTTTTTCTTGCCAATGTTCTAATTTTGGAATTTTGCTTCCTCCACTAAAGTGGCCATTTCGGTTCGAATGAGACCATTTGCGAGGTTCTAGGACCTCGGGAAAGTTTTTTTCTTGCCAATATTCTAATTTTGGAAATTTTTATTTCCTCCACTAAAGTGGCCATTGCGGTTCGAATGAGACCATTTGCGAGGTTCTAGGACCCTGGGAAAAGCTCAAAAAGTACCAACTTTTTCTGTGAAGGTCCTGGAGCCTTGGAAGTGCTGTCTACTCCCACTAAAACGGCCATTGCGTTCGAAGGAGACCATTTGTGAGGTTCTAGGACCTCGGGAAAGTGTTTTTCTTGCCAATGTTCTAATTTTGGAAATTTTGCTTCTTCCACTAAGTGGCCATTGCGGTTCGAATGACACCATTTGCGAGGTTCTAGGACCTCAGGAAAGTGTTTTTCTTGCCAATGTTCTAATTTTGGAAATTTTGCTTCCTCAACTAAAGTGGCCATTGCGGTTCGAATGAGATCATTTGCGAGGTTCTAGGACCTCGGGAAAGTGTTTTTCTTGCCAATGTTCTAATTTTGGAAATTTTGCTTCCTCCTCTAAAGTGGCCATTGCAGTTCGAATGAGACCATTTGCGATGTTCTAGGACCCTGGGAAAAGCTCAAAAAGTACCAACTTTTTCTGTGAAGGTCCTGGAGCCTTGGAAGTGCTGTCTACCCCCACTAAAACGGCCATTGCGGTTCGAATGAGACCATTTGCGAGGTTCTAGGACCTCAGGAAAGTGTTTTTCTTGCCAATGTTCTAATTTTGGAAATTTTGCTTCCTCCACTAAAGTGGCCATTTCGGTTCGAATGAGACCATTTGCGAGGTTCTAGGACCTCGGGAAAGTTTTTTTCTTGCCAATATTCTAATTTTGGAAATTTTGATTTCCTCCACTAAAGTGGCCATTGCGGTTCGAATGAGACCATTTGCGAGGTTCTAGGACCCTGGGAAAAGCTCAAAAAGTACCAACTTTTCTGTGAAGGTCCTGGAGCCTTGGAAGTGCTGTCTACTCCCACTAAAACGGCCATTGCGTTTCGAAGGAGACCATTTGTGAGGTTCTAGGACCTCGGGAAAGTGTTTTTCTTGCCAATGTTCTAATTTTGGAAA
>NW_027176581.1:0-38998 GCF_023349555.1 Cebidichthys violaceus
AACAGGCCGACGGGGCGAATACACAGAGCATGGACCGCGGCTGCTGGTAGCATCATGAAGCGTGCATCATTTGCAACCTAAGAGGATAATGTGCTATCGATATCACAAGCGAGGACACGCGCCGTTAAAGTTTTGCTGCCGAGTGCAATTTTTTGCGTCTCGATTGCGATCATCCCAGCGGAAAAGTGTAACTGCGTCTGAACCCGACGTTTTCAGGGGGTTGTGAGTCAGCCGTCTGAACCCGACCGGGTCGGTTCGGGGTCAGACTCGGGCTCCTCTCCTTCTGCCTCTGCACCGCAACGTTCGTGAGACATCGAGGGAAGACTTGTGAGTGTACTGAAGACCCGCAGCGATCCCACCGCAGCAGAGGCGATACGTGTTCATTCAAAGTCCTGTTTTTGCTTTTTTTCTCATGTTTACAAAAAAAAAAATGTAGGAGGCTTTATCAATGTATGTTACATGACACTAATGTCACTGCATCCCCCAAAACAATGAGTTTGAGCGGACACCCTAAACCCCAAACCTCTGAAGACACCGATAACTCCGCTGTAGCTGCGTGTGCCTATTAAGCGCTGATCTTTGCGATTTGGACTGTTTCTATGCTCATTTGCATAAAGAAAAAAAAGGGGGCGGATTTTGCGCCAAAAAGCACAGGAGCGCTGAGATGCTAATTTGCGTTTGCGGCAAAAAGTCCCGACATTTTGCACTCTGCACTGCGTGTCTTTACATTAATCTCACTCTCCTCTGCAGGAGCGAGTGTTTCTGAGTGTGTCCAACTACGTGTTCACTGTGATCTTCCTGGCAGAGATGGCCATCAAGGTAAACGCCGCCGTTTCTGTCTCCATCGGTGTGGCGAACGGGTGTCGTTTGTACTAGGCGACGAGATAACGTGATGTTTTAATTACGGTTTCTCCAAGGTTGTAGCTCTCGGTTTCTGCTTCGGGAAGCAGACCTACCTCCAGTCCAGCTGGAACGTTCTGGACGGTTTGCTGGTGTTTGTCTCCCTGGTCGATATTCTGGTCTCTCTGGCTTACACCGGCGGAAACCGGATCCTGGGCATCCTCCGAGTCCTGCGCCTGCTGCGAACGCTACGCCCGCTGAGGTACACGGCGTAGGCGCGCGCGCGTGTGTGTGTGTGTGTGTAAGCAAGCTTCCCATCAGTGGCTGCTGGACTACCCGTGCCGGTACTGACAAAACTTCCGTCCGTATTTGTGTTTCCCAGGGTGATCAGCCGAGCTCCGGGATTGAAGCTGGTCGTGGAGACGCTCATCACCTCCCTCAGACCCATCGGGAACATTGTCCTGATCTGCTGCGCCTTCTTCATCGTCTTCGGCATCTTGGGGGTTCAGGTAAGTGACGGCACAGAGCTAGGTGGAGGTGCACTGACGACGCCGCTTTCTCTGAGCTCGAGGACAGCTTAAATGTCACTGTTGTTGAGCAGCTGGATGTGTGATTGTGGCTTGAGGGGGGGATTTGGAAGTGTCTTTGAATATCTAATAGGCAGTTGTTCCTTAAAGAGTGTGTTTTGAAAAGAATGACAATTGGGTTAAATGTGAAAAAGGACAACAGGACCCCCCGGGGCCCAGCTTTTAGCCGAGCCGAAAAAACCCCTCTCCGATAACAATGAGCTCTATGAAATGTCCTTTTTTTATTGCTGCCGTTAATAGTTGGATGTTTAAAAAGCTGCGAGCTCCGGTTTAATTGAGATAATGTGTGAATGGCAAATAGCCCCGCAGACTTCTTTCTCTCTTTCTCTCTCTCTCTCTCTCTCTCTCACCGTCTCTCTTTATCTCACCGTCTAGCTGTTCAAAGGGAAGTTCTACCACTGTGAAGGTCTGGACATGAAGAACATCACCAACAAGTCGGACTGCCAGCAGGCCAACTACCGCTGGATACGCAGGAAGTACAACTTTGACAACCTGATTCAGGTGTGGATTAATAGACTGAGGGGAAAACAAACTAAATGAACTAAATAAAAACTGCCAGAAGTCTTCTTTTTTATTGCATCCTGCAGTGGAACGGTATACACGTAGTACTCAACACTGGATACATGCATCTTCTAGGGGAGGAGAACTCCCATGCTAACGTTGCACAAGATGCTGTGTCAGCACTGAGACATCCTTGTGTTTTTGACTTCCCTCTCTGCGTCTCCCATCCAGGCTCTGATGTCGTTGTTTGTGCTGTCCTGTAAGGACGGCTGGGTCAACATCATGTACGACGGGCTGGACGCAGTGGGAGTGGACCAACAGGTGACGATTCACTCACTCAGCAGAACCGGCGTCAAACATCTCACGTTCAGTTGTAATGTGTAGCAAATGCAATAAAAGCCAAATAGCAAACCGTAGGTCTTATTCTACCCAGTGGAAGCTTTGACGAGTGCAAATACCGGCGTTAAAAAAACACTTTGGGCTTTAAAGCAAAGAGACAGAGTTTGGATTTCCTTAAAAAAAAAAAAAAGTGCAATGTGCGGAAATAGTGGAGTCTTCATCCGCCCCTTCAGATGATAAGAAATCTGCTCTTTCGCTCGTTTGGGTGCATCATCAGAAAAGGGGCAAAGGTCACAAACAAGCTAGCTGTCTCATTGGTTTACGCTCTGAAAGTTTCGGTATCGACCAATGTCAGAGTTGGAGTGGCGTTGAGCTCGGCGTGGTATTTGTGTCCCAGTCGATAGTCAAAGAGAGAAACACTGCTATCACTATTGTAAAGCGCCATCTTCTTCACCTCTTCCTCTTCCTCTTCCCTCAGCCTGTGAGGAACCACAACCCCTGGATGCTGCTCTACTTCATCTCCTTCCTGCTCATCGTCAGCTTCTTCGTCCTCAACATGTTCGTCGGCGTCGTGGTGGAGAACTTCCACAAGTGCCGGCAGGACCAGGAGGAGGAGGAGGCCCGCTTGCGGGAAGAGAAGAGGCTCAAAATGATAGAGAAAAAGCGCAGGAGTAAGGAGAATGGTGGAGCTGGTCGGTAGTCTATTTTTCTGAGCACTGCCTGCTTTCAGAGCCTGAACCCCCCCCCCCCCCCCAAAAAAAAAGAAAAGAAAAAAAAAAGAGAATGACAGAGAGAGAGAAAACAGGGAGATGTGTTCAGACTCCATGTAAGGAAGTCTGAAAGACCGGCTAGCTCACGCAAACAGTGATCGATCACTGGCAGAAGGCGTCGGCTACTCGAGTCTGATGCATGTAAGTGCATGAATGCAGCCCCCCCACCCCCCAACATCGCATGCAAAACTTTGGAAACCGGGCCAACCTAACTGGACATTTGTATTAATTTATCTAAAAATGAGTACGCTCACTCTTTAATCGATCAAACTGCGGCATCGACGCAGTATTCGCTCGTCTCATTTCTAAAACGATGAATTGAATGCTTTTTAAAGTCTATTGCCGATTGTAACGAGAAGAATTAACTCATGCGAAGCCCGAATCGAGGTTGCTGCTTTCCTCCATGTTGTCTCCGGAAAATTTTGCTTGCAAAATTTTTGATCAGTGAAACGCCATTTTCCTCCGGGGTGCACGTTCAAACCCCCCCCGACCCCGCGGCGTCTCTCGACACGGACGGCAGAAGGACATTTCCTGTAAACAACGCTTTGACTGGCAGACTCAGAAACATAGCAGGCTGCTATACCTGCAAATATAAAGAAGAAGAAGAAGAAATAAGCTGTTAGAAGATCTTATGTTTGTTATAGACGGAGGGTTGTTGGTGACAGCTTGTAGGAAACAAAATGCTCACACTACAAAGTGTCTTTTCATAAGGACTTCTTCTTTTAATGTGGTAATATGTTGAGCTTAGAGGCACCTTTGATTTCTTTTATTGGCTACAAACTCTAAATTATAACCGACTACATGTTATTGCATTGGTGACGTGTCTCACTGGTCTAAAACTGTTTACGGTCCAGACGAAAGAAGGAGAAGATAAAAAAAGTTTTAGACTCTTGAGAATAGGGGTTTAAAAAATGACTGTAGTGGTGACATTGAAGAGCAGAGAGGCGTCCGGTGTACGTTCAACACCACAGGCGTGTTCTACAACTTCTAAGTTCTGAAACGACGTTGGACGGGCCGATTTGAATCAGTTAAAGAACACACCGGTAGACACTGAGCGCTCGCTGATAGTGTTGTTGAACGTAACCTGCGCAGCCCCTCTCAACCATTACCCTTTACATCAAAGGCATGTCAGCATGCAGTAGACAGACAGGGCATGGTGGACTTTGTGAGAGGGGGGGTGGGGGGGCATCAACATGCACGTACCGCATATACAATCATCGGTCGTCATATGTGGACATGTGAGTGCACAGTCTTGTCAAAAAAACAACAAGGGTTTCTGGGGCTTAAAGAGCAGTTCTGTCCACCTCGTGAGTTCACGATAGAAGTCCGCTTGCTGTTCGAAGGCGAGAGACACGTATCAGGAAAGTACAGTCAGGGTTTTAATGGAGGCGTCCCATTTAATGTAGGTCAGGACACATAGCGGAGACCTCTGTGCCCTGACGGGAACGTCATCATCAACAGAGGCAGTGAATCTCGCCATAATGCTCCCGTTAAAGGAGCACTCCTGAAATATGTTGCTGCCGCTTTAGTCCGGTTCAGGGGTAGCTCAGGGGTCTGTATGAAGACTGGTAGAAGACAAGATCACTTGAAGGGGTAGCTTCAAGTGATCTTGTATGGTATTTTTCTCCATGTTTTTGTGTCTAACTGACAAATGGGGGGACGACAATTTCTGAAAGTGGTCCAGTATTGTGCGAGAGCTCACGGGCTGTGGTGTAAACCAACGGGGGAGCGCGTTCATTTACGTCCATTTATGCTTGTTTTGCTGTTAATTTAGACGATTTCGGCAAAAGTGGACGAGGTCTTCGAACTCGATCGGCCGCCCGCCACAAATGTATTTGAGGTGGAGTAAACGGCGGAAGAACGCTGGAAATAGCGGGGGGGGGGGGACCCGTCGCTGCCTGATATTCAGACAGTGAGGCGCAGAAAGGAGCAAAAAAATAAGCGAGCACTTTTATTGGTCGTAACGTCACGTCGACATTGTGTAATTGCCCTTGCAGCTTGTTTCCTTGTAGCTCGTTTCCTTGTTCCTTGTTCCAGTTACAGCGTTCTCCCTCAATACTGACCAAATTTAAAAAAAATACTTGTCCCCATTAGTTATTTTCACACGAAAACATGCGGAAAAAAGATAGGAAAAAAGATAGGAAAAAAGATAGGAAAAAAGCGTCGCGACAGGTGACTGCAGTTTATTATCAACACGTGATACATTTAAATCCCGTTTTTTCAAATTCTAAAATGAATATCGTAGCTTAGCTGTGACTCTCATGTCCTCTCTTCCGTGATCATGTCATGCGGGCAGTGATGTGCACGGACCGTGTGAGGGGCCTGGGCAGATGGGAAACAGGGACCCCACCACAGTCGGGACTCAATAGAGAAGTAAACGTCAGCAAATGCCGTTGAGGACCAAGCAAGTCTTGATAGAATAAGAGTGTGAGAAGAGAACATTGTGGTGGTTCCCCATCCTTGGCCCCCCCCTGCACCTCCCAGTGCACACCACTGGACACAGTGTACTATTGCCATCGCTCACAGTTCTGCTCTAACCCGTCCGTGTTCTGATGTTGGTTCATGTGTGTGTGTGTGTGTTTGTTGTGCTCCAGAGGCCAAGCAGAGGCCTTACTACGCGGACTACTCCCCCCTGCGTCTGTCCATCCACAGGCTGTGCACCAGCCACTACCTGGACCTCTTCATCACCTTCATCATCTGCATCAACGTCTTCACCATGAGCATCGAGCACTACAATCAGCCACAGGTAACGTTTACCAGCGAGCTACCGGGAGGGACCGAATGCGAGCAATTTTTTTTGGCAAGATTCCAAAAATACCCTCACTCATATTTGGTTAAACAACGGTTGTTTGTGTTCGGAGAGATGCCGCCATCTTCCCGAGGAGCTGTTGCTCTTCTGGAGTCTCGTCGGGGGTTTATTCCTACAAAACATCCTCCAACTTGATTTTTTAATTTGCCCTCGGGCAGCAATAGAACATCCAAACATTAATTTTTATTATTTCCACTCAAAGTAAAAGCTGTTGATTTTTTTAATTAGAGATTATAAATAATTGAGTGTCGCCACTGAAATTGAAAAAGCATCTAATATATGAGAGATCAACTAATTATCTGTGTGTGTGTGTGTGTGTGTGTGTGTGTGTGTGTGTGTGTGTGTCCAGTATTTAGTGGAGGTTCTGAAGTACTGTAACTACGTGTTTACCTGCATCTTCGTCGTCGAGGCCCTGCTCAAACTTTCGGCTTTCGGCATACAACGGTTCTTCAAAGACAGGTAACGCGGTGACATCTGGTCCTCATTGCCATTTCATATTTGTCAGTGTTTCCTAATTGCGACGCATGCGGTGTGAAATAGTACCTCCTGCTCCACGAGTACATCCACAGCCTCCTCACGCCGTACTTTAGTGGCCTCTTGTTCTCGGTACAGTTGAAGGGGATTGTGGGTAATGCTCGGTAAATGACTCTTTTTTTGTGTGTGTGTTCAGGTGGAATCAGCTGGATATAGCTATAGTGGCGCTGTCCATCATGGGCATCACCCTGGAGGAGCTGAAAATGAGCGCGGCGCTGCCCATAAATCCAACCATCATCAGAATCATGAGAGTCCTCAGAATAGCACGAGGTAGAAACACACACACACACACACACACACTCTCTGTTTATCTTGTATACAATTACATGTTGCGAAGCACTTTTCTGTCAGCGTTCGGAGGCAATAAGTCACAGACGCCTCCTGGCTTCCACAAATAAGTGCAAACCTTCGCGTCGCACGAGTGTCGTGCCGTGAAATTTGTAAATTTTGCAGCAAAATGAAGTTGCTCCCGTGTGTGTCTCTCTGCAGTGCTGAAGCTTCTGAAGATGGCCACGGGGATGCGGTCTCTGCTGGATACCGTCATGCAGGCGCTGCCGCAGGTAGACGCCGACTCTGCGCGTGCGGGGGGCGGGGGGGGGGCTCTGCTTTCGTTGTTTGTTTGTTTTTTGGAATATGGGGCAAATATGAAAGTTTTTGTTCGGGAATAGAGAGCCCTCTGAAACATTTAAGCTTTTTTGATGAATAATTGACTCGAGTCACATCCGTCCACATTACAACATGTTTATTCTGACTCTAGAAATGTCTCTCCTTCCCCTACAACTGAACTCAGCAGTCCATTTTCTCTTTTTTTTTTATGAAATATGCATTCTAATAGATGCCAAACACATAAACAAAATGGTAATAAAGTACCAGTATTGTGTCTTATGGGCTCAGATCTGTCAGGAGTGGATGGTGCAGATGAACAACATATTTTAAAGGATTGTCCCTGGATGTTTGCGGGACTATCTGAGGTCTCTCTTTCTCCCGGCACATTTCTGAGAGGTCAAAACAGCAGCTTGCCCCCCGAAAGATCGCGATGCGCGTGACGGACTCCGTTATTCTGCATTTGTTCTAAATGTCAAGGGGTACAGATGTAACCACCGGGGGGGGCGCGGGGCGCGGGGCGGACACAAGTACAGCTTAGTGGAGGTAAATGTAATCACAGGAAGTGCATGTAGTTCACAGGGTTTGCCCGAGAAGTCGTTCATGATTACTGTTTGTTTATAGCGTCGCCGGATTGAGGAGAAAGCTGCTCTCAATAACTGCTGATTGATAGAAAAAAAGGCTTTCTGTGATTTCTTCTTATTTTTTTTTTACGCTGTAGTTTATCCATGTAGTCCTTCTGTGTGAAAAACACACATTCAGGTGTTATGTAAATGCAGGTTTTCGTTAATGTTTTGCTAATGTGTGTCGCCCCCAGTATTTGCAGTAATGTCTCGAACAGCAAAAAGGTCCATTTAGGTGCAGGACATTTTTTTGTAAACGGTATTATTCCCATTCATGTAGCATCGTTTACAATAATCCCAATCGATCCTAATGTCTCCTGTTCCGTGCGGCGTTAAACGAGCCGGATTCACACTGGGGTTTGGTTTGAGGGGCCGTTTAAAACGTGCGCTTTTTCGTTTCCAGGTGGGAAACCTCGGCCTCCTCTTCATGCTGCTCTTCTTCATCTACGCTGCACTGGGAGTGGAGCTCTTTGGCAAACTGGGTCAGTCACACACTCCTGGCAAAAACACACACACACGCACACACACACACACACACACACACACACACACACACACACAGCACGGTCTTCAGGCTTCAGCAGAAAAGGATTTTTAAATCCAGTCATTACTACCTCAGTCACGACTTACAGCAACATTTTACGTCGCCCGAACTGTCTGCGTTGAATCCTCGCTCCCCCCCACCCTCTCTCTCTCCCCTCCACTCTCACATCAGAGACCTGCTCTCTAACAAGAAAACATCACATTTGCATGATCCCATTTATTTACGTACCGCTCCCTCAAATAGGCCGGCTCCATCCAACTCAGCAACGTGTGAGGGAAGAGGATTAGCAAAGAGGCATTCTGGGAGGACAGAATGGAAACAAGTTGGTGATGAAGAGGTCGCTCTCTTCCGCTCGATGCGATTGGAATGCTCAAGGATGTCTGTCCCTCCCCCCCCCCCCCCTGTTTTTGGAGAGTTAAAAACCCTCTCTCCGTTTTTTCTTTTTGCTGTGTTTTTGTTTTTTTTGTCAAGCCACTGACAAAAGCTCCTGGATGTGTCGAAACGCCCCCCCCCCCCCCCCTCGTTCTGTGCCTCGTTTTTAAAATCCTGTTTTTCGGGGCTTAAAAAAAGCTGCGGGAGTGAATCATATTGTGTTGCAGCAGTTTTGGTGGAGAATATTCCAGTGCGGTGTTTCTTTACAGTAGGTTCTTTCGCTGCCTCCTCACTTGGACATTTTTACACTGCAGGAAGTTCACACTGATGACCTCGTTACATTGAAAACGCACCTCATTCCTGCTTTTTTTTTTATATTTCCCATGAAACGTTACCAATAACTTTAAAGAAATCTAGTACAGGCCTCCACTCGTTTGAGCTTTTTGGTGGTTGGTGTGAGAGAGCCGGTCCGTCAGATCGACCCTGACACCGATGGAGACGTTTGTGGGTTCAGTCGTCGGCAGCAGGACTTCCTTAGCGGGAGCGCTGACAACCGTGCGAATCGTTCGCACGTCTGCCGCGCGATGCGTGTTCATAACGTCCGTCCGTGTTTTGTGTGTCGACCAGAGTGCACTGAACACAACCCGTGTGAGGGTCTGAGTCGTCACGCCACCTTTGAGAACTTTGGGATGGCCTTCCTCACGCTGTTTCGAGTGTCCACAGGAGACAACTGGAACGGGATCATGAAAGTATGAACACTCACACACACACACACACACACACACACACACACACGTATATATATGTGATGACTAGATTATCCCATGACCTCCAAAACCAATTATGAAACAATAAAGTGGCTTAGAGCCGAGCAATGTCAACACTCTCACATCTTGAGTTTTACTCTATTACAGAAACGTTGTACTGATGCAATCATAAAAAATCGAGTTAGTAATCGACTTCAAAAACATTTTCGACATTTTCTTTTAAATTCTCATTACATCCTGACACGAATGAAATGCTCTGACTAAAAGAGAAGACTAGAGTCCGGTACCAAGTGACTGTCACAGTGACTGAAATGAACCCGTCCAGTCATTTTATTTGACCCGAATGCAGTGATTGGACGGGCTACCTGCCTTCCTGTACGCATTACTCGTCATCGGAGTCCTCCACAAGCTGCTAGCGGGACAGCTGTGAGCGCTAACAACAGCCGTATTCACTGTTTACGTTCATTATGATATTTTTTTTTTTGGGGGGGGGGGGGGAGGAGCTGTTTAGGAGGGAGGCCTGGAGGGGACGGGCTGACACAACTCACCAGTCAGTGCCACGCAAGTTTAACCTGTAGCTCCTTATTTAACCTCCCAACATCCATCCACTTGTTGTTCCTGTCTATACAATTACATTTATCTGTAGAGCCCAAAATGTAAAAACCACAAATTTTCCTTCAGAGGGCTTTTTACGGCATCCTCTGTCCCAGGACCCTCACATCGAAACATGAAAAAACTCCCCCCCCCCCCCTCCCCCCCCAAAAAAAAGGGAAGAACCCTTTCATTCTAGGAGGAGACAAACGGTAGATGTAAAGTAATGCTGCCTTAATTAATGCCACATCGCCGATGTGATGTTTACCTGTTGACCTGGAATCACCCTCAAGTGTGAACCGCTGGCGTGTCATGCAGGATAGAAGTTCTTCATTCATTCATTATGTGCAGATTAAACACACACACATATATATATATATATATATATATATATATATATATATATATATATATGTGTGTGTGTGAACGGAGCTGTTTTCCGGTTATTGTCAGGCCGGTTGTACGCGTGCCGACCTGCTTCTGCATACAGCAAAGTGTTGCGGCGCGTAGACGTGTGGGTACGGAAAGTACCAGCAGCTGTTAAATCCCACTCACACTTAAGATTCTTCCAAATTTCTAATTCTCTCCTACAGAACCAACAGTTAATAAGATGTCAAAAGCGTTGTGATACGGCACATCCACCTGTAATAACTGCTGCTGTGTGTGTGTGTGTGTGTGTGAATCTGTCTCTCGTCTCATTTAAGGACACGTTGAGGGAGTGTCATCCATTAGAGCGCCACTGCCTCCCCTACCTGCCCCTGGTCTCTCCGATCTACTTTGTCACTTTTGTGCTCATGGCCCAGTTTGTGCTGGTCAACGTGGTCGTGGCGGTTTTGATGAAACATCTGGAGGAAAGCAACAAGGTACGGCAACCGGTTCACGGCTTAGGACTCGTACCTGAGACGGCGTCCGAGTAGCTTAACGCGTGTTAGCGTCCCGTCTCGGTAAGTGAAAAGTGCACTCTGCTCCTGCAGGAGGCGAAAGAGGACGCGGAGATGGATGCGGAGATCGCCTTGGAGATGGCGATGGAGAGGGAACGCAAACTAAGCACAACTTCGAACAACAGTTCGGTGGGAGGAACCTACGTTGGGCCGTGTCCACATTCACCCGGACAGGTAGGAAGGACGCAGCCTTACTCGTCCGGGAGACTTGACCCGCGAGAACACCAAAGACGCTTGGTCTGATTGCTGGACTCCGTGGTCTCTGTCTCCCCCCGCAGGAGGAGGAGGTGCAGTGCGGCGACCTGCTGTCGTCGAGGAAGATGTCCGTATCCAGGATGCACTCTCTGCCTAACGACAGCTACATGTTCCGGCCCGTGCGGCCCGCCAGCGCCCCCTACCCTTTGGAGGAGGTGGAGCTCAGTCCCCAGCACCAGCATTCAGGTAACGCATCTCACGTCGTCTGCTGAGGATTTAGAATATCTGTGTGTGTGTGTGTGTGTGTGTGTGTGTGTGTGTGTGTGTGTGTGTGTGTGTTTAACAGACACTGATGCTAAACATATTCCATAAACTTCACATGGACTAGGATTGTTCCATGATACATGATGTTATGTGAAAGAATATAGAAGTACTTTGTAATGTGGTAATCCTTTTTTTTTTGTGTACATTTTGTAAAACAGTAGAGGGACCAGATGTTTGGCTAAGTTAGAGCTACATCTGGCTGATGCTATAATTTCATTTTTGTATGGACTCTTGGGTCCCCCAGCACTTTAAAGCCCAAACCCAGAATATTTTATGTTATTTCTTAGCCCTGCTAAATTGGGGAAAATTGCTAACAAAATGAAGATATTCCCTTTAATCGTGTCGCCAGTCCAGTTTGCAGTTCTGCTTTGTGTTCACGCTGTAAAAGATGTCGACAGACACACACACACACACACACACACACACACACACACAGAGATGCTGAGAACACGACTCTGACGAGCCACTGTTTTATCTGCAGTCAGATTCTAACGGCTCGTTGTGGCCCGGGCTGCGGACAGACCCGGCTCTGTCCAAAGGTACCGACCGCAGCGGATGAGCTGATCTCACGTGAACCTCTGCAAAAGCTTCACGCCGGCTCATTCTGCTCGGCCGACAAAACACTTCGAGGAGAATGACGGCTCACTTCGCGGTCGAGCTGCAAAGTCACAGAACTACATCTGTCAAAAACAAACCAAACAAACTGGATCATCACAGCTGTTTGGGTTTATTTATTCTATTGTTAGCTTTTTTTTTTGAAGCTTAAACTGGCTTTACGGCTCGACCCGGAAGAACCGACTGAAAGTGAACTCGTTTCAGATCCGTGCTGCGATGGTTTTGAAGCCGTTTTACTGTGACAGCGTCTGAACTCTCAGGTTCTTTTAGACCCTGTGGGTGCAGAGCGCCTCAGACCCCGGTTACACAACCTCACAGCTGTGGTGAGAGTCACCTACCTGGACGTGATCGAGGGCTCTCTGACGTCTACTGTAACCAGGATCTAATGCAGATTATTACATCCATACTTCATTTTATTATTTATCATTATGATTTTTCACTTTATTTTGTCAGCAGATTTGTAAATGAATAGAAACCAAAAAACATTTATTTGCATTTTATTTGCTGAAATCCAAATATTCTTTCAAAATAAAGTGTAATCCTCGCCCAAAATATGATCATTTTTAATTGTAATAAGAATCAGTCAGTGTGTCGTTTGCCGTAATCTGCATGTGGTCTCTGCAACAATGCATGCGTTTGCGTTGAGAGTGTGTGTGTGTGTGTGTGTGTGTGTGTGTGTGTGCGCGCTTTACGCTGATCCGATCGCACTTCCCCCCCTCAGGCTCGGTGACGTCGGTCCGCTCGCAGCCGTGCGAGAGCCGCGCTCTGCTCCGGGTTCCGGACGTCTCCCCCGTTCACCCTCGGCAACCTCCCCCCCTCACCCTGCCCCGCATCGCCCCGCCCACGCCCAGCCCCTCGCCGCGGGCCCTGCGCAGACCGGTGAGAGACCCCCCCCCCCCCCCCTGTTTCTACAGTGATGATGTCATTATTATTATTATGACTTATTGATGGAACGTTGTTTTTTTTCATGTTGCAGGTGCCAGCTAAATTGGATTCGGTGGAGTCCCAGGGTTGCGAGAAACAGGGGAGGCCCAACTCTGTCCATCTGCCTCCCCTCTCCCCTCACACCTCCTCCCCATCTCCCCTGCCTCCTCCTCCCCCCTCCTCCCCCTCAGCCTTCCCTATCCCACCACCCTCCCCTTCCGCCTTCCCTCCCCCCTCTCCTTCCTCTCTGCACCCGCTGCTGTCCTCCCCGTCTTCCCTCCCTCCTCCGCCGTCTTCCCCCGCGCTTCTCCTCCCTCCGCCTCCCTCCCCGCGTCTCCCCCTGCGCCCCGCCAGCCTCCGGAGGCCTCGGCCGCCCTCTGCCGTGTCCCTCTGCGACCCGGCGGATGAGGAGGTGTACCACATCACCTGCTCCGCCCGCCACAGGTGGAAGGAGGAGGAGGGAGGCGGGCAGGAGGGCAGAGGGAAGGCCGGACGCAGCCACTCCCTCTCCCCCTACACCACCCCGCTGTCTCTCAACTCCAACGCCACCTCCTCCCCTCCTCCTCCTCCTCCTCCTCCCCCGCTGCCGCCCTCCTCCTCGAGGAGCGCGCTCAGTCTGCTTGGGGCGGGGCCGACGGGCCGTGACTTCAGGAAGGACGTGAGCGTCGACAACCACGCCTTCCCGGACGAACCGCCGTCACTGTCCGCCGGTTACTCTGACGACCAGCGGCGCCACTCAATCGAGGTTTGCCTCCCGCAGCCCGTCATCGCCGGCGACGACCAAGACTTTGCGCGTCAGGCCCACCGGTCGGAGAAAGGCGGTCAGGCGTTTCCTGTGAGGGTGCAGTCGGTCGGCGGCGGCCACAGAAAGAAGAAGATGAGTCCTCCTTGTATTTCCATCCACCCGCCCAGCGAGAGGGAACACCCCCACACAGCCTCTCCCCCCAACCTGTCCGACTGCAGCATGCTGCTGAGACGCCGGACGCCGTCCTACGACCTGAGCCCCGCAGACTCACAGACGCGCACGCAGACGCACTCCCCGCTGCACACGCCGCTCACGCCCACGCACGCGCCGCTGCAGGCGCACTCGCCGACGAGCACGCCGACGCCCTCGCCGGCGTCCACCCCGGCGCGCGCGCGGCCGTACACGCCCACGCTCCCACACGTCCCGATCAGCCCGAACATCTTCATCCAGCCGCATGCACCTCTCGTCCCGAGGCCTTTCTCGCAGACGCACTCCCTCTCCCCCGCTGCGAGGCACCCCTCGCTCGCGGGGGAGTACATCCCCCTCCCCCAGTTCACCTTCGACCAACCGCAGTCCAGGTTCATGAGCGGCCTGTCGGACGCCGACGCGGCCACCTGCTCTTCTCCCTTCGACAACAGGCTGGGAAGCGGCGCAGGGTTCAGTGCAAAGAATCGGAGGACCGCCCAGTGAACATCGGGCCTTCAGGAAGTGAATGAATTTGGTCCTAAATCTCTGAAGTCGAGGGGGGGGGGGGGGGGGCTTGACCTCAGCAGAGATTGGTGCTGGGGAGAAAATGAGAGGAAGAAGTTTACCGGGAGAAGGATCCGTTGTTGTTTTTGAGCACTGAAAAGACGTGACTTGTTCTTTTCGCAGAGACGCCGGTACAGTCCCGCCCTAGAATAAGAGACGGTGGATCCATCTTCCTAAACCCAGCTCGAAGGACAGCAGATCCACCGAGGCTGTACCAGTCTAACAGTACCCACTGTACATGGTGTGTTTTGGGACTAATACTGATAACACGCCGGGACTAAAGCCACCTAACTCCGTAGCCAAAGTTTTTAGTTTTTGACACACTGTCCCCGAAACCCACGCGAGCCAATCAGGAAGCAGCGTCTGGCTGACAACCTCTGACTTTTTACAAGAAGTGGTTTGTGAGATGCGAGCGTTGGGGGGGGGGGGAATTGTGGGATATGCAACTTCAGGTTTTCTACAGAAGTTCTGCTTGCCCCTCCTCTGCTCCTCGATCACATTGATCAGAGCAGATGTGTGTGTGTGTGTGTGTGTGTGTGTGTGTTTGTTTGTGTGTGTGTGTGTGTGTGTGTGAGCGTGTCTGCATTTTCCTATGTGCGAGTAACGTCAAATCTGTTGTCACGGAAGTCGGCCATCTTGTTTCTTACGCCTGCGTCGACAGAGAGGGGAAGCAGGGCAGAGCTGTAGTTTATGTTCGTGTGTGTATCTGTGCAGTGTAAATAAAGGAAAATACTGTATTTGGTGAGATTAAAAATAGCTCTATCCATATGCACATATTTTTATAGAGATCTAAAATGTTTTTTGCACACAAAATTTGAATTTCAAGTTGCTTGTTTCTCCTCTGTCGTCCTCTTGTGAATGTACGTTTCTTTTCAAAGCCGAGAGAGCGACCTCTCCTCTCCTCTCGACGGGCTGGCTGAGGCTGAGGAGTGGGCTTTTTGTTTTATTTTGAAAAAGAGACAGACGAGAACAGGATGTGACGTGTTCGTGTAGCTTTTGTCTCAAGACTTCTAATGTATTTGGTGTCTAAACAACAGTCTTAAGAAGCGGGCTCAGTGATGCAAGCCAAATTCATTTTACGACGTTTTTCTTTTCCATACTGACGTCTCTGCAATGTGGCTAATATTCCAAAAAAATCAAATCGTGTTAGTTTTTTTCCAAATATACGGCATTTTATGCAACACAGAAAAAAAACAAACACTTGATGTATTTATTTGTCCAGATAAATTATGAAATAACAAATACATCTGTGAGCTGCTGACTATATAGGAAAAAAATATACACGACACCCGACAAAATCCAGCAATCTCTGAGCCGCCCTTCTCCAGCTGTTGGATCAGCTCCGACACCGCTTCGTGTTTCTGTACATCTAAAGACAACCAAACTAACTAACTTACTAAAATATGTGTAGCCAGAGTGCAATAATAATATATACTTGTGGAAAATATAGCGACGTCCACACATTAAAACAACCACACTCTTGTGTTCGTACATACTGTAGAACTATATATATATATATATATATATATATATATATATATGATATAAACCCATTTTTATATATATATATATATATACGACGGTGGAGAGCGTTCCTGTCTCCGGTGTTCACGCGACTCTCGGTACCGCCTCGCGGCGTCCGGCACCGATTTATTTAAAAAGAGCCGACGGTTGTTTTTTTTTGACGAGAGTGAACGGCGACGTGCATCTCTGCTGAGGACTCAATAATTAGTTCGCCGGGCCCCCGCACCATTTTATTTCCACCATGTTTATCAGCGGCCATGTTTGTTCCCTCCTGCAGATCGACTCACGCGACCCTCGGAAAAAGGTGTGAATGGCAACGAGTGACGTGTTTTCTTACCAAGCCATACGTTTATTCTGACACAGCACAATACGTATTTTATTCTATTTTTGTGCACAGTCTGGTTAGACACAGTGACACAAGAAGCATGCTTGTAACCTTACTGAGGTACTACTGATTCCTCTTTGTTTTTTTTAAAAAAAGGCAGCTGGCCGGGTCGGCGTCTTTTATTTCTTTTTTTTCTTACCGGCATGTCACGCGCACAACTCCTCTGTGATCTGAGTGAAAACCCAAAAAGTGCTTTGATGCTGCACCAGATACCCCCCCACAGGCCCCAGGATGTCACATGCTAACACTGTGTCCGTGTTGATGGGCGTTCAAAAGCGTTTGTCATCGATTAACCGGACGAGTGAATTTTGAGAAAATTGCGCCAAAACTATAGCAATGGAAGAGTTTGCCGATACCTGCAGAAACCCTTTCAAACGCTTTCCAGATTATCAGAGATTACTATCCGATTATATTTCTCTTAATCATCTTCAAGTTAGATCGGCATGTTGCAAAGAACAGCTGACGTCTGAACGCAGCGTGTTCATCTTTTGATAGCGCTCCCCCCCCCCCCACACTTCTGACGTGCAGAAAAGCGCGTCGGATTCTGAGACGTCGCCCCCTCCTGGTGTAGAACCAGCAGCGCGCGCTCGGACACGCTCGGCTGTCGCGCAAGCTGCTTCGTCCCCGTTTCGTGTCCTCTTCCTGCGCAGATCGTTCAGGTTTGAAGTTTGGACCGTCTCGCCCTTATTTTGACCCCCCCCCCGATCGACAGCATATCTCCATATTAATCGACACAGTTTGTTAAGAGTGACTGCATAATTGTTCTTACGGATCTTTGGATCTCGGTATTTAATTAAAAATCCTGTTTTTGAGGAAACAGTTTTGACTATTGCATGTTCTGATTTTAAGAGAAAAGAAAAGAAAAGAAAATAAAGATCTTTTTTTTGGGGGGGGGGGGGGAGAAATCATCTGGATGTTTTAGAGATTTTTGATATTTGCATTTTCAGATGTTTCCATTTGTAGATTGACTACCTAATTGCACTGGGCTCTGACTAATTGGTATCTGATCAAAAAAAAAAAAAATACTGATTAAATGACCTCGTTCTTTATTGTCCAATGCAATACTGGCTGGTTATTTACTGTACGGGGACAGAGTTTTATAGAGCGGAACCTCGGTTGGTTCTACTTTCTTCAGAACTATTTAACGGTGAGGTGAGCCTTTTTTTTTGGGGGCAGGGGGGGGTGTTCACTTTTCCTCCTGATGCTCTAAACATGTGTGTATCTTATGCAGGAGTAGCCTCGGCCCCGACGCTCCGGACCGGTCGGATAAGTAGAGAGTTCTTGAGCTGGCCCGGCCTCGCAGTGACCCCCCCCCCCCCCCCCCCCAAAAGACTCCAGAGAGTTCAAACTGTGACAGAACTTGACTTTGATGAATCAGAAGCCTTCTTTCTTT
Source organism: Cebidichthys violaceus (assembly GCF_023349555.1). Lineage (NCBI taxonomy): Eukaryota > Metazoa > Chordata > Actinopteri > Perciformes > Stichaeidae > Cebidichthys > Cebidichthys violaceus. Next base: position 17,677 of record NW_027176581.1, read on the forward strand.
CTTTCTTTCTTTCTTTCTTTCTTTCTTTCTTTCTTTCTTTCTTTAATTTATAACCTTTCAGTGATCCCCCACCACCACCACCACCCCCAAACCCCCCCAAGCCTTACAAGGAGGGGAGGAGGTGTGTTCTATATATCTGTCAGAGGAGAGCCAACGTGTCTGCAATAATAAGCCCTCCGTTATTCCCCCGTGACAGAGGGAGAAGGGAGGAGAGGTGTTTTAACGCGCAGTCGGACTCTCTGCATTGTATCGTTGCTGATTATTGTGTGATGACCAACCGTTGTCCTGGAGGATGTTTCCCTTGTCCATTAAAAAAAAAAAAAAATACAAGATTTTTATTTATTCCTGATACGCGTCTGTTTTATTTCTCACGCTGGACTCAATAACCGCTGTGTAGAGCCGTGCGTTCACTTACTGCGGACATATCGGTGGTGTGTATGTGAGGTAATAAGAAGCCACAGGTTGCAGGACAGAAGTGACACTATCTCACAGTCTCCACTAGAGGGCGCTGCCGAGTTATCAATTCATATCACTTCTTTAAACTCTTAGATGTCACTCACTGCTGGTTTGGCTAAAAGAAGCGGCAATAAATATACCAAATATTAGCAGGTTTCTCCCAACCACACCATATTGATTTAAAGGACTAAACTATCTCTCCTGGTATTTATATAGATATAGATATATAGATATATATAGATATATATAGATATAGATCTACTGGTTGGAACAGGTAGCATACTGGACAAACTGACAAACATGATTTTGTATAAAACCACAAAACTTTACGAGCAATCTAGATACTCATTGTTATTTTGTCAACAGCTCACACAGTTCAACTGATTCCAAGGCTTATTCAGTATTCAACAAACACCAGAGACTGTGCTGTTAACATTTCATGTTTATATATTTTCTCAACAATCAAAAGTCGACGATCAATTACTTCACATGTCGCTCTGTGGTAAGTAGATATGGAACTTGAAATGGTAAGTTGTAGTTTCCGTGTGTCTGTTTGGTCAGAGACGTGATGGATGTGAGGGAGGGAGCGGTTACCATGGACACATGAAGTCATTAGTTACATCCTAACAGTATGACGAATCAGATCATCTGGATGCTGATCAGGATTTATGTGGTTATGCTGGGTCAAGGTCCCAAGAACATGTTAAATGATTCATTTTAATTCCTGACTTTTAAGTTCTGATTTGTTGTTTAAAAATACAAAAATAAACAAAAACCCTTTACAGCACACAGTGTGCTAGTTTAATAAGGATAGATCAGTGTGCAATGTGATATATATGGAAGCATGTTGCTGCCATAATAAAAAAAAAAAAAGTCAAAAAAAAAAAGGCTTTTTTTTGGGGGGGGGGGGGGGGGGGGGGGGGGGGGGGGGTATTTTTTTCCGCCAAAAAAACTGGATTCTTTTCTTTCCGCCAGCAAAAAAAGAAGAAGAAACCAACACTTTTGGTGCATCCATCTGCATGTATTGTGAGAACATTGGAGACAACTTTAAACGTGGCTTTACCACAGATGACGTGCTTCAGTTTCTTGCTGTTTCACATGGATTGTACTGAGCAAACGCAGCCTTGAATAGAATTACTTTTAAGCAAGAAGCAGTTCTGGAGTAGAAAGAATAAAACCGATGTGGCAACCTTCATTGAACAGCAACTGGAAACATCTGGTCAGTGTTACGGTTACAGATGGATGCACTAAAAGTGATGGTGCATTTTTTTATTTATTTTTTTGCTGGCGGAAAAAAAGTTACAAAAAAAGTGTTTGTTTTTTTTTAATGGCGAAAACGGGCTTCCATAGCTACATGAATTTTCCAAAAAAGCTTAAATCTGAATCCCTGATATGATAAACCCATTTCATTTGTTGGATTGTTTATCTCCAGTTCTAACTCAAATAAGGAAATCGCTCATTATCTTTATTGGGATTTGCAAAGCAGTGAATTACCCTCACAACAGGCTGAACTAAACGTCACTACAAGAGGACTTCAAAAAGCACAAAAAACCCTGTTATTAAAGAATATTCTACAATAATCGAGGTAACTGTCCGATTAAAAGTCAGCGCTCGGCTCCAATCACCAAGGTTACCACAAACACATCTTAGTGCAGTTATGAGGTCAGATGTACATTTTAACGACTAAGTTAAGACTAGAACTGCTCAGTCCTGATCCAGATCCCCAAGTACCGATCTGGTACCGGTGTTCAATTAACAAGCCGCGTGCCTCACTGTGTGGAAGTGACTGGGATCAACTTAAGCTTTCCGAACTTTGTAAAACAAAATGTAGTGAAATAAATACATAGAACACATTTGTTGAATTCTTATTTATTATTTAAGTAATTAATTTTACACCAGCAACTTTAACAGGATATATCATTCAAGTGTTCAACTCTTTAATGCAGCAACAAATTGTTCAAAACCGTAACCGGGAATGAAAATAAAATGCATACGAGGGCATAAGCGAGAGTGGATCACGTCACTCAAGTTCTCAGATCCATTTAATAATAACTTCCAGAATTCATTTTGAGATAATACAGTCGGTTAATAAACTACTAAATGGTTGAGGCCAAAGATTAGATCAGACAACTCTTCATGAAATCATATTCATGTATGTCTTTGTGTCATGTAAAGCCCCATCAGGTGCAGAGAAGGTGCTCTATAGACAAACGTGCCTTGTAGGGAAGTAAGGGGGCCACTAGGTGGCGCCGTTTGATCGTTTAATAAGGAGAGAGCTGGTGAAAGGGCCACGAAGGCTGTTCAGTGCATCATTCAATGAAGATATCATAACTGAATCTCCACTTTTAGAGGTTCAATGTCTTTAATAAGGCCTACATTTATTTTCTAGAGTAACGGAATTAGATGATCTTTCGCCAAACTGTCCAAATCCGTTTGGTTCAGCGCCAAAGACCAATGAGTGCATCACGATTGGCCCAGAGAGGAGCAATCCGCCCCGAGGAACCGCCGACGGTACGTCCGGCCCGGTTTGTTGCACCGCCGCGTTGCCTCGTGACACGGTTCATCCAGTCAAACGCAACGATAGATGGTGCTGCTGAACACGGAACCGCAGTAGAAATGTGACTGTGCTCAGCCGCTTTGCGTGCATGTGTGTGTGTGTGTGTGTGTGTGTGTGTGTGTGTGTGTGTGTGTGTGTGTGTGTGTGTGTGTGTGTGTGTGTGTGTGTGTGTGTGTGTTTGTTAGTGAGGCAATGTCAGTTGTAATATGTTCCTGTGAGAAGTAAAAGGTCAAGATGACAGATTCTCAGAAGAAATAAAAAAGCCTCCCCGCCCCTCCTCCTCCTCCTGCTCCTCCTGCTCCTCCTCCTCCGACACGAGCCACGCTGCTCATAGCTACTCTTTTAGAATGCCACCGTTTATTCAAGCCTTTTGTCTGGTTAATGCATTTAGCCGTTGCAAATTTCAATTTTAATTTATGCCACATTTTTTTGGCTTTTTGTACGCTTGCCTTTTGATGTGTCAACAGACACATTCCGGGTTTGAATGCAGCTCTGCGTCTCTCCGCCATTGAAATTAGCCGGTCAAAGCTTCAGACTTTGGCTGCGACCATTAAAGAAACATCTGTCTTTTTGGCTTACGCTCCCTCTGAAGCGTGGTTTAAAAAAAAACAAAAAAAACGACAGCCTTCGCAGATAGACTCATCTCCATATGCCGCTGCACTTATCTGCTTTTCAAACAAGTCCGTCACCTGGTAACAGTCTGCTGTCAGGCAGCCAGGTTTTCCATCTTCATGGGTGCAACGAAATGTCCGCCGTTAATTGGATATCCACATTTGGCTGTTCAGCAAAAAAAACGCCCAACAACTTTGGTCGTACCACTCTTCAAAAAAAGCTTCCTCCCTCAGCACCTGCTTGGAATCTGTGTGAAGCCGCTCTGTCAGGCGGTGATATGACGACTTTGTCAGTTAGACAGCCACAGAGGTAAACGTGGCATCCAATGGCAGCGGGGGTGGCGAGACTCGGCTGGGAAGCCTGGTTGTAAACCGTTACAGTGAGCAACTTCACTGCCGGACAAAAGTCTGTTGTTGGTTCAAAGAAGGAAGCGGCAGCTCTAGACGGCTTATTTGTACAGCCCAGTATCATGTCAGGTTGTGAAACGTGTCGCAAAATGATGCCAATGGAAAGCCAATTAGGATGCTTTTTTTTCCGTGGACAAACAAATTAAAAGTATCCACTGGACCGAGCAACAGTCAGAACAAGTGACGTAGTATTTAGTATTGAAAAAGTCACCTTATGGTGTGAGGGAGGTGTTTGAACCATGAGACCAGTCTTCGACCTGGTTGTGGTTTTGTTGCCTAAACTTAACTGTTGGTGGTTTTGTTGCCTAAATCTAACTGTTGGTGGTTTTGTTGCCTAAATCTAACTGTTGGTGGTTTTGTTGCCTTAACCTAACTGTTGGTGGTTTTGTTGCCCAAACCTAACTGTTGGTGGTTTTGTTGCCTAAATCTAACTGTTGGTGGATTTGTTGCCTCACCCTAATTGTTAGTGGTTTTGTTGCCTTAACCTGTTGGTGGTTTTGTTGCCTTAACCTAACTGTTGGTAGTTTTGTTGCCGTAACCTAACTGTTGGTGGTTGTGTTGCCTAACCCTAACTGTCAGTGGTTTTGTTGCCGTAACCTAACTATTGGTGGTTGTGTTGCCTTAACCTAACTGTTGGTGGTTGTGTTGCCTTAACCTAACTGTTGGTGGTTTTGTTGCCTTAACCTAACTGTTGGTGGTTGTGTTGCCTTAACCTAACAGTTGGTGGTTGTGCTGCCTTAACCTAACAGTTGGTGGTTTTGTTGTCTAAACCTGACTGTTGGTGGTTTTGTTGCTTAAATCTAACCATTTTAAGCCCAACCATGATGTTTTTCCTGAACCTAACCAAGTGGTTTTGTAGCCTAAACCTAAATTGAATTTTTGATGTGATGTTGTCCCGAGGTAAAGGTTTTTCCAAGTGACCCAAAAAATACGGACAAATAGTGTCCCTGTAGATGAAACCAATATATTTCATTTCATTACTATTTCACAAACTGCCGTGAGACTGTGTCCAGACACTTTTGAAAACATGGTGTTTTATGTCGGATGGCTGACATGCCTTGTTATATTTTTGATACTGAGGAACATTTTGACTTAGAATTTAGAGTATTTATCTTTTTCACTTCTGACAACTTGAATTACTGATCACAACAGTATCCCACACTCACACAGTCCTCACCTCAACTGAATTGCAATAGTAAGATCTACGTACGGACATCAAACTATCATGCAGAATCTGAGACTTGAGACAACGATGCTTTTCCTGAACAATCCTCGGTGACGGGACTTGAGGCCGAGACTCAAACTGAGTAAAACGACAGGTTAAAGCACTCCACTGGGACATTACTCAAAGTGTTCTCTTATTGCAGAACGTCTTCACTCAGCCCCAAGGGATCCGTTTCAGACGGCCTCCCACATAACAGGAGAAACAATTGGATAGCCACTTACCTGCTCACAAAGACACTTGGCTTAACGCTCTCTCAGGAAATCAGAGTTGTCGTTTTTTTCATTATGATTATGATTATGTTTCTACAGTCCACGGTCCGCATCAAGACAAAGCTATGAGACGGAGTTGCTGTGCCACACGGATTATAAATATTGTCTATCCTATTGGTGAGCATTATTTCTTCTCTGCTCTTTGATCTGGTCCTTGTTTCCTTCATTATGAGTCTACATTTTGTTCTGTTTAGTTGCAGTAAATTGTCTAAATACAGTCATTAATGATGCTACAACTGGTGTCGCGTACACTTTGGTGTGTCCTTTTGTTTTTTTTTGTTGTCAGTCCATATGTTTGACGAGTAGAGGTCCCAGGAGGCCGGTGGCTCTCGGTTGGTCATGAGCCTCAGTCATGAGCCTCGCGTGGCCCCCACCCTCCAAAAAAAACAAAACAAAAAAGTTGCACACTATGGTCTTATTGTCTTGTCTGTGTTTCCTGAGTTGACATAAAAATAAAGAAAAATATATTTAATTGTGCTTTCTTTGTTAGCTAGGTTAGTGACGTGACGACATAGGTCAGAAGGTCACAGATCGGAGCGCCCGCGGCAAATAGGTAGCTAACGTTAGCACTGAGTGAATCAGTGCTAACGTTACTGAGTGAATCAGTGCTAACGTCACTGAGTGAATCGGCGCTAACGTTACTGAGTGAATCAGCGCTAACGTTAGCTACCTAGCTACCTGACGTTAGCACTGATTCACTCGGTGACGTTAGCGCTGATTCATTCGGTAACATTAGCGCTGATTCACTCAGTAACGTTAGCGCTGATTCACTCAGTGACGTTAGCACTGATTCACTCAGTAACGTTAGCACTGATTCACTCAGTAACGTTAGCACTGATTCACTCAGTAACGTTAGCACTGAGTGACTCAGTGACGTTAGCGCTGATTCACTCGGTAATGTTAGCGCTGATTCACTCGGTAACGTTAGCGCTGATTCACTCGGTAACGTTAGCTCTGATTCACTCATTAACATTAGCGCTGATTCACTCGGTAACGTTAGCGCTGATTCACTCGGTAACGTTAGCGCTGATTCACTCATTAACATTAGCGCTGATTCACAAGGTAACGTTAGCACTGATTTTTCCTGAGGAGAAAATGAAACGCAAATTCAAAAGCGGTGCCGAAAAGCGGCATTCAAAACAGAAAATTGCTGAATTGAATGCCAAACTTCCAAAATTAACAAGTATTTTTTGACCGGCCGGTGAAGGATGCACTAATCTGCTAGAAGAGACAGGTACTGTACTGTTTGCTATAGCTAACATCACCACGTAGCTAACGTTATACTTTGACAGCCTATCTTGCCTATATGGGGGGGGGGGGGGGGACTCTCAGGGTTATTCTGCCGAGCTGGAGAGGTGGGTGATCCTTGTGGTGGCCATATCCAACTAAGAAAGTTGGGACAAAAACATGTACATGTCCACGACCACATAAACACTCTATATTATCTGATTAAGGAAATCAAGAACCCCGCAGGCTTTCTCACACAATGTTTAAACTATGCCGTGGTGCAGGAAAAGGTCAAGATTAGTGGTATTTCGTGACGCAACCAGTGGCGCAGTAACAATCAGGGATGAAGTCACGCTGCTTAGGGAAGTGGAATAATTTCTGATCTCATCATATTATTCCATTGGTGGCTAATGAGGCTTATAGGTGCTCGGGCCTTGGAAACCCTCAGAGAAGAGTGCGGGCGGATGCTCGGATACCTGACGTCGTGTGCCGCTGAGTTTAAACGCGAAATAAGAATGAGGAGTCGATTCGCTTCAACGATTACGTTGCAATGAGATTCCAAATGAGCTGCGAGGAGCTGAAACTGATTATCTTCAGAGTCCATTCCGGGAGTTCATTTGCAAAGTGCTGGATATCAATTTAGGGGGACATTAAGTTAATTTCGCATTTTTGAAATGTGGAATTTTTCAACAAAGAACATCATTTAGTCTTTATCCTTATTCTTGTTATATTTCTGTGTTGTCATTAATTTGCTGTATATCGATGAACATTCTGCGACATAAAGCGAGGAGACAGAAGATGCATTCTTCTTCACTTATGCAAGTTATTTATCTCTTCTCTCTCTAACAACACTGAGACACACATGGACACATATATGTGTTTTCCTTAACTCCCCAACTTCATATCTCTGCCTTCACATGAATCAATTTCTGTCACTGCCCTGTCTCCTTCTCTTCCTCGTGACCCTTCAGCTGAAGAGTGAGTGTCCCCTCATGAGATGTGTAGTATGTGTGTGTGTGTGTGTGTGTGTGTGTGTGTGTGTGTGTGTGTGTGTGTGTGTGTGTGTTCAGTGAACGCTGTTGATTATGTGTACTGTTCTTGTATGGATTTGTATGCGAGAGAGTGAGAGAGAGAAATAAATTAGAAATTGATTTTTGTTATCAGATTACTGCAGCTGAAAAACCACAGGAAGTACTGAATGATACTCTCAATAAAAAGATTAGGAAATATGAGGGAAACTAATTGATCGTCGTGTGTTGCGTTGCAGTGGTGTGTGTGTGTGTGTGTGTGTGTGTTTGGGGGTGGTGCATATTGTAGCATCTGTTTTCCTGTCTGTCTGTTTCATATTTGTGGTTGAGTTACCCTTCCCTATGTGTGTGTGTGTGTGTGTGTGTGTGTGTGTGTGTGTGTGTGTGTGTGTGTGTGTGTGTATTTGTGTGCGTGTGTTGCACACCCCTTGCGGCCATTATGTCTCCCAGACAGCTGTTTGGTGACCTGATAACACCCCTCGACTCCCTCCCCCAGCAAGTCGCACACACACACACACACACACACACACACACACACACACACACACACACACACACACACACGACAGCCCAGCATGTCTGGCACCACCGGTATCCTCAAGCCATCACACACACACACACACACACACACACACACACACACACACACACACACACACACACACACACACTATCACAGGCAGACACCTTCAGTCCCACACATGTCCAGCTTTGTCCGTTTCATAGCTGGAGACAGAACACACAGACCTCCTGAATCGTTGTCTTTTTGATAATCACAAGGGCAAGAACAGATTATTCTCGGCGGTTCATGAAAGAGACGCGCGAGGACACCGAGGCTAACCGCTGTACCGAGGCCAGTTAGCCCAAAAAAAACCAAAAAAAAAACACACTGAAATTGCAGACAGCTCCGGGAGTTTAGGCAAAAGGATTTGACAAATAAGCAACATCCTGCAACTCCACCCTAAATTACACTAGAAAAGAATTGGGTCATACTTCATGTTCATCTGCTGCAACTGTCGCAGGGAGATGCAAAATCGTTGCAGTATCGGGATAAAAGCGTCTATTTTCGGACAGTCTCACCTGGAAGGCCTTCATTTGTTGCACTTTGTTGCCGATGGTCGATAAAGATAGAGAGAGACGTTTGAATCCCGGGTCCTCGGTCACCTCCGCACAGAATGTCAGATTGATTCTTTGGGGAAGGGGGTTCCTAAAGCTAGTCAAGCAGCTCTGATGGAGTAAACTGGCACCTTTAACCCTTTCTGGGAAGTGCCGCCACAGGAGCACCGACTACCAACGGAGCTTGAGCTACTGTATGGGCTCCTGTTGTTCCTAAAATAGTTAATCCTTTTGCAGATAATTAGGGTTTCATAGGATTTTGCCAATCCCGTGTGTTGGTTTTTGTGGATTTCAGCAAATCTCGTGACAATGTTACCTCTGTAATCCTAAGGGACTTGCTGCAGGAATTATAAGAGCTGAATTAGCCTTATTAGCATTTAGTTGGATGCTTTCACAGTGAGGATGTGCCGTGCCCCCCCCCCTTTTCCTGTCTGTGAAAATTCATGTTCAAGGAGGCGCAGCCAAACTGTCTGGAAAGAGTCCAATGTGAAGGCATCGGGAGGCCGTCTGATATCGTCCTTCTGGCTTCGGCGGAGCGTGATCGCCGATCTGCACGGGAGCAGTTTTGCGACGCGGTCAGAGTCGAGAAAGCACCTTCACGCCAACACGCTGATGTTTGTAAGTGGTTCCACCTGTGGTGGAAGTTACAGGGGGGTTTTCTTCTTGACCTGTTGACCTCTGCAACCCCTCGACCCAGATGAACAAAAACGATACTCGGAGGGTGTAGGATGAGGATTTTTGTCCTTTGAGCTCTTCGCAGGTGCCTCTTCTCACCGATATCGCCGACGCTCAGTAGCTGGGTGCCAATTATGTCGTGGTCATTTTTGATCGACCCGCCGTGGAGCCGTCCTTGTCCTGTGCCGTGCGCATACCACGCCAGTTTGTAATGTATTCCAGTTGGGATGCTTTCTCTTGCTCCTCTGTAAAAGTTGACAAGAACTTGGCCCTATCGGGAACGTTTTTACACACTTTATACATCTTTCAATGGCACTCAAATTGACTTTACAAGCAACATACATACCTATTAGAATGGCAGCATTGTGGGCTACTGTACAAATGAACTTTGCAAAGTGTAAAGTTTGTGTGCGCTCTCATTGGCAGTTGCGGTCACGGTAGACTGGTGATCTGTCCGCTGGATTTCTGTATACGTCCCTTAAAGGACTAACAGGATCTTCAGTACACCCTCCAGCTTACTGACTAATAACTGGAAATGACAAACAGGTCACTGGTCAAATGTAGGCTATGCATCTCCATATATGTGTCAAATCAATAGCGAAAGATTTTCTGACCAGGCAGACTGCAATGCACTGTGGGAGGTTTGCACAATCGCCTACGGAGACACTGTATGGAAGAAAATGTCCAAGCCATGAGAATATTATTATATAGGGAGAGGGGTGGGAGGGGGGGGGGTATTTCTGTGGTGGCCCGATAGTTTCAGAGTTTTAGTGACTTTATGGTACTTCGCTGCATTCTTATTTCCTGCACTAAGAGGCCACTTCTCTCTTTCATTTGTGTTTAAATGCTCTGAGGTATTACAATGTAATCCCCGCAACCACCTTAATGTGCTTTGTTGTACTTGACAGAACATTTTTAATCATTGCGGTATTTTCTAATACTCCATTTTAATATTCCTTAAAGTCTTCCCTTTATGCTCTGGACTGCCTTGTGACGCGCCACTGGTGTCCCAGCAATATTCCCGTATAGGGACGTGTGACAGTGAGGCCGTGGTATACCTGACTGAGCCTCGTGGCGTTTCTAGTGTCACAGTGGCATTCTGGGACATTTGCAGCACATCTTTGCTGTGGTCGTTGTTGGTGTAACCCGTCCTTGTGGGATCACTGCAGCTCTTTTTCGGGGTCTGTTTGTTTTACTCTCCCCTGAGTACATGTGTGGTTCAACTCCAGATAATGAATTCTATTATAACATAAAAAAAAAAAAAAAAAGATTTATAGTACATCCACACACTGAAAGAGAAGCAGTGACCAGTACAAAAACACACACACACACACACACACACACACGCTGACTTCTTTGAGCCTCTCCAGTCGTTTGATGGTCGTCTGCTCGGTCAGGTGTGAATTGTGACTGTTAAAGCCATTTGTGGAGCCGGTATTAATGCATGTACAGTAACACCCCCCCCCCCCCTCTCATCTCATCCCTCTGCGACTCGCTGAGGCTCTCTCTCCTCTTTGCTCCCCTCTCCAAAGAGAGAGAGAAAGCGAGAGAGAGAGAGAGAGAGAGAGAGAGAGATAGATTGTGGAAATTCACATGAGAGCCACGGAGAGAGGCAGAGAGCCACTGCTGAGCCTGCTAATGATACTAAATGATAGATATATAGATAGATAGATAGATAGATAGATAGATAGATAGATAGATAGATATAGATTAGATAGATATAGATTAGATAGATACAGATAGATATATAGGTAGATAGATAGATAGATATAGATTAGATAGATATAGATTAGATAGATAAATAGATAGATAGATATAAATTAAATAGATAGATATAGATAGATATATAGATGAAGATTAAATAGATACATAGATAGATAGATATAGATTAGATAGATAGACAGACAGATATATATAGATTATATATATATATAGATATATATATAGATTAGATATATAAATATATAGATAAAGATTAAATATATATATATATATATATATATATAGATTAGATAGATAGATATAGATTAGATAGATTAGATAGGTATAGATTAGATAGATAGATATAGACTAGATAGATAGGTATAGATTAGATAGATAGATATAGACTAGATAGATAGATAGATATAGATTAGATAGATATATATAGATTAGATAGATAGATATAGATATTTGTTTGTTCTCTGATGAGGAAGTTGAGTGAAAGTGGCATCTGACATTTGGCCTGACATTTCATGAAACCTCTGCCATGTCAGGGCCCTGAGCTCACTCTTAATTAGCGTACGCGTCTTAATGCTGTCACTCTCCATGTATACTACTGTACCTTAAAGAGGAACTCCAGTCGTACTATGAAGGTCAATGAGAAAATGACTGTAGCACACCAACAACACGTAATGAATGGTGGGCGTCCAGACTGCAACAGGAAGTCTTGGTGCACAAACTAAACGATGACTGTTGGCTGAATGGATCCAGCGTTTGTTAAGAGACTGAAAGTCCGTTTTTCTTCTCAGCCCTGCTGCATCAATTGTGATTATTTAAAAAAAAAGAAAGAAAGTCCCCCACCTTTCATACTAAACGGCAGCAGCAGCCCATAGATCCCGTGATTTGACAGCGACGGGAGCAGTGTGGCGTTCAGGAGCACTTCAGCGTGGCAGGAACTAAAAAGCCGGTGTCCTCTTGTTTCCAGGTCGGAAGCAGTCCAAGTTAACCCGTTACGCAACCCGAGCAACAGTTGAATCTCCTTTTAAATAGACACTTGACGGATGAACGCAAAACTCCTCGAGGCGACAGCGCGTGGAATCACCGCAGGTAGGCTGCTGCCACGCGACCTCTTTTTTAAAAAAAAAAACCCAAAACGTTTTATGACGATTTCACGACAAAGTAAAACGTGGAATCCATTTTTTTTGCCCCAACAAAACATTGAAGTGTTTTTATTTTATTTTGTAGGCTGCGTGCACACTTCTCGGTCTGCGTGCATCCACGTTTACAAGTTGTTCTGTGTGTGCGTGTTGTTGTAGCCTACAGCGGTGCTCCCACGTTTTAACGCAACAACTGCTGGGTGAAGGTGGAACAACCGACTCTCCTCTGCCATTTTAATAATATAGTATATTGTCTTTGCACCACCGGTTCATATATATATATCTATATATATATATATATATATATATATATATATATATATATATATATATATATATATATATATATATATATATATATATATATATATATACCCTTATCAGCTCTGTTCAAGTTTTTTCCGGATAGATTGAAAACCCCAAAAGGCGCGATTGGAGGGAGACAGATTTGCTGGCAAAAGAAAAGGGTTATCCTTGACGAACATTAGAATGGAGATGTCTGAGAGAGGAGGGAGAAAGATTGCCGTCTGAATCATTTGCGATTTCGCCCCAACTCTGCCCGTATCAGTCTCTCTGTGACTGAGCTGCTCCCCGAAGGAGCTTTAGCGCAGAGAGCGGAGAGAGAGAGAGAGAGAGAGAGAGAGAGAGAGAGAGAGAGAGAGAGAGAGAGAGAGAGAGAGAGAGAGAGAGAGAGAGAGAGAGAGAGAGAGCACGCGCGACAGACCGACAGTCCGTCTATCTATCCAGCTGCCTCTGCAGAAGCGCGCGGGCACACACACACATAGACAAGACGCGAAATCGCACGCACGCGTGCACATACGGCACACGCGTAGCCCACACTCTCTCTTTCTCTCTCTCACACACACACGCACTTGCACGTGCACGACGAGAGAAAGAGAACGAGAAAGAGAAAGAGAGAGAGAGACGTTGAGAGCGAGTCCCACGGTTCGCAGACTGCCGGAGCCTCCACTGTTGGAAGTCAACGTGCGTGTGTGCGTCTCTGCGTGCGTCCGGCGGCTGCTCACCTGCCTCTCGCTCTCCTCGGCCGGGACAGGAATAACGGGATACCGGGAAGCTCTGATCATACAGAGGCAGGTTGAGCAACCCCCCCCCCCCTCCCTCTCTCCCCCCCCCACACACACACCCGCCCCGCTCCCCAACCCCCCCCCCCCCCCACCACCACCATGCGCGGGGCCAGCAGAGATTGCAGTGGAGAATCCGCGGTGGGCGCACGCACAACGAAGATTGGATTACAACGACAGTGATTTTTTTTTTTTTTTTTTTTGCTCGCTTGCTGCGCGCCCGTGAAGTGCTAAAACGGGGGGATTTCATTCAGGTTTTTTTTTTTTTTTTTTTTTTTTTTTGTGGGGGGAAACACGCGTGGAAATAATTCACAGCCCGAGACTCCGTGATTTTTAATTTTTTTTGTTGTTCTTCTCTTGCTCTTCTCCTGTTGTGCCGTGTTTGTGAGTGTGGTCCCCGCCACGGGCTGCATGGTTTCTCAGAGCAGAGAGGGGACTGTTGCAATGTCATCTCACACCACTGTTTTGGAGCTCTGTGGAAGGGAGATGCTGTAAGTAGACTTTTGTCGTGTCTGTTACCCCCCCCCCCCCCCAGAATTTGGGTTATGATGATCATGCACCGTGTCTGTCTCACTCACCCCACCACCCCCTCACCCCCCTCTTCTCTCTCCGGATCAGCGGGTACCGTTTCTACCCACAGGCGTCCCTTATCCAAAAGCGCGGCACCCGAAAAAACCACGGAGAGCACAGCCGCCCCTAAAAACGCGGCCAACTGGGATTTCTAAAAGGATGCGAGGCACGCAGTATGAGATGCGATACAAAACAAACAAAATCAATCTCCTCTCGCCTCTATACGTCAAGTGTTATCATTTCCATATAATTCATATAGCGCTGGCGCAGTGGAGCTTTAAAAAGCGCATGCAGCGTCTCTCAGCCTCCGTGCACACTAATTAAACTAGACTGAAATACAAAGAAACCAGCCTCCGCCGTGTAGTTGGGCGCATGCCACCCAACACCCCTCAACCACCACGCAGTACAGTGCGACGCGCGACGTGAACCCAGTTTAACGCAACAAAAACGAGGGAATGCTTTCTGGTGATTTTAACCCAGAGGTTGGGTCACACATTGCGCGGCTTTTCTTCCGGTCCGCGCCGCTGGTTGGGCACAACTTCCAGCTCCTCTCCATCCCACACCAGGACGAGCAGTCCTGGAGACGTATTACAGGAGGCGCATCTCTTAAAACCGCCTGTATTCTTCTAGATTAAAGCGATATTTTTGGGGCAACATCTTGCGCATGTGCCCTCCTGAAACGTGACAGAAACAGAACACGGGCTTTGCCCTAAAAAAGGAAGAAAAAAACCCCCAACCCTTTCCACTATGTGAGGAGCTCTTGGCCAACAGTGGAGGAGGCAGGCCAACGTTGCGCCACTAGGGGTCGCCCTTGCATTGTGTAGGTCCCATTGAACATAACAAGGGGGGGGGGATCCAATTGAATTTACATCCCCTCTCTCTCCCTCCTGTTCTCAAGATTCAGTCACGTTGTTGAAGCGCAGCTCTCTGTCACAGAGAAGCCTTCTCTCTATGTAAAGACGCCAGCTGCAGCCCCATCGGAAGGCCGATCCATGTTTTGTTTTTATCACCGCAAATAAAAAAACAGGACATAATGTATTAATAATAATATATCGACCACTAAGAGTGTGTTTGTGTGCATTTAAGAAGAATCCTGCATTTGCATCTTTGCTCATTATACAGCAGCAGCAGCAGCAGCAGCAGCAGCACGGGGGAGAAGGGAGTTGATGAAGATGAGAGTGGAAGAGTGAGATTGTGTGCGAGACACACACACAGAGAGAGAGAGAGAGAGAGAGAGAGAGAGACAGAGAGAGAGAGGTCATTCATTTGAATACACCTTTTTTTTAAGATGTAGAAGAAGACGTCGCTCTGACGTTCGGCACTCAGAGGCTTCTAAGACTCTTGAAGCAAAGAGTTAAAAATCCGGCAGCGGACGGATCGCCCCTGCAAAGGCAGCGCCGCTGCGTTTCAAATTCATCAGCGTTGTTCACGGCTGAATGAAGTCTGACTTCCCCTCTGACTCTGACACGCTGCAGGACGAGACGCTCGCTTTGTTCCAAAGCCACACTGACCACAACCTGCACGTCTAACCCGCCCTCAATGACAATTTACACACACACACACACACACACACACACACACACACACACACACACCACACTTTTGTTTGTATTACAACGATGATGACCTTTTTTTTTCTTTCTTCGTCCTTTTATTTTCCTTATATATATATATATATATATATATATATATATATATATATATATATATATATATATATATATATATATATATATGCGCCAAGCCAATAAAGAAAATTGGAATTCAGAAAGAAAGAGACGGTGTTCTGAAATGGGCCCCCTGCATGCTAATGGAGCAGAAACGGACTGATGCAATTAGCACTAAAAGAACTGAAAGGAGGGGGGGGGGGGGCATAGGTGTGTATCGGGCATCAGGTGCAGAGGGAGAAGACACACACACACACACACACACACACACACACACACACACACACACACACTCACACACACACAAAAAGAGAGAACAGCAACGCAGTTCACACCCATTATATAAGAGAATACTAGTGGTGTCACTTCTTTCTTTGGTCGGTCTCTTTCTCTCTCACACACACACACACACACACACACACACACACACACACACACACACACACACACACACACACACACACAGTGGCTTTGCAGGCAGCTAAAGAGAGGTATGTGCAGTGGGCAGACAACATGTTGGAGCCCGAGCGGTAGCAGACGATTACTTCCACTGGGCTTCTCGTGGGTGCTCATGCACACGTCAGGGCACACGGAGCAGATGGCTGGGCCCTGGGAGAGAGCGGTGATGGGGGGGGGGGCTGGGAGAAAATGGACTGAGGAATGAGCTGACGAAGGTTGGGGCGATAGTTTGGTGGTAACTTCGAAAGGGACACTCCCAGCGAAAGTTGGGAGGAGTTCACGATTTGTTAAGAAGCTGCAAAAAAAACCCGATTTTGTTTGTGTTGAGAACAGGACATGCAGAAAGTGTTTAACTGAGCAATAAAAAAAGAGAGAGGACGAATGTTCTTTAATAAAGGTTTATCTCAGTTTACAATATTATGCATCCACTTAAAAAATAGCTCCAAACAGTCTTCTGTTCATTTACAATCCCTCTAAATAGGGTTAGTTTGTATGCAGAGGCCTGTAGACCGGTCCTAATTCTATTCCTTGGTGGAGGTTTTCTTCATTATCTCGTTTTAGGATGAAACCCTCAAACTAGAAAGGGATGGAAGGATACAGGACCAGGGGAATGGATATAACTAGGAAACAGGAATAAGAAAGGCAAGAATGATGGCGGAGAAGGGAAATGTCTTGGGACAAAAGAAGAAATGAAGAAACAAAATGAAGTTATTTTAGTCTTTGTACAACTTTGCAGACATGCAAGGAGACGTAGAGTGGAGGCAGGAAGAGACCTAGCAAGTCATTCAAACACAGCGGGGAGTAACATGCTGATATGACACCCGTCACTGTTCAGGAAGTTACCGGCAAGAGTTTGGAAGAGCTTGGCCCCTCCCACGTTAAGCATGAATACAAATGTCCTCATGGATCAGGGGCCCATTAATGTAATCATACACCGATGTCCTTTACTGGAACCAAGGAACCAAGCGTACTTTTTGGCCATGTTGCCGCTTATTGCTGGAGTCTAGATTCTCTGGACTCCTTGTCCTCGTTACACGCAACTTAAAGGGGCCAGCGCATTGCATTTCGGTGGATCTATTAGCAGAAATGGAATTTCAGAATCGTAACTCAAATCACCTGAAAGTTAGATTTGTGTTTTCGTTAGCTTAGAACGAACCCTTCATATCCACATTGGGAGTAGGTCCTTTCACAGAGTCCGCCATGTTGTGACGCCATGTTTCTATGGTAGCCCAGAACGGCCAAACCAAACACTGGCTCTAGCAAGAGCCTCGCATGTTGTTATAGCAACATGAAAGCCACCATGGTTCTCCCCGACACACTTCCGCCATCCATTGACCTCAAAGTAGTGCAGTCATGGTAAGGCTGGAGTGAGCAGGAGGAGTTGGTTGCAATCTGCAACCACAGCGCTAGATGCCACCAAATCCTACACACTGTCCCTTTAAGACAGAAAAGACCCCCTGGGATGGAAAAAAACAAACAAACCCACATGCAATATTAAATGTAGCCTTCTACAAACCAGAATATATGTATACACACATGCGTCCTCTGGCATCGTAAAGAAACATACGCTCTTCATCCTCGGTGTCAAGCAGCCCAGCCCCCCGACTCTGTATAAATAAGTCATATCCATAGAGTGTGTGTACAGTGTGTTGATCTAATTTTAATGCCATTTAGGAAGAAAGAAGGGAGAACGAATGTGACCGCGGCGGTAAATGCAATCATATTAATCGTTGTGTAAAGATAATGCGGCTGAATTATTGATGCATGGGAAACCTAGTTGTGTGTGTGTGTGTGTGTGTGTGTGTGTGTGTGTGTGTGTGTGTGTGTGTGTGTGTGTGTGTGTGTGTGTGTGTGGACCAGAAACGTGAGCTTTTGTGGTGGTGGAGAGTCGTGGCAAAGAGAGTGCTAGTGTGTGTGTGTGTGTGTGTGTGTGTGTGTGTGTGTGTGTGTGTTTCTGATTTTCTGAAAAGGAACTTTTTAACTCCTTTTCAACTTGTCTCACTTTCTTCTACCCTGATCACTGAGAGAGTGATTTGGTAAGAATATGTAGATGCACTTGTGTGAGGAAGAACATGTATATGACTCTGTGTGTGTGTGTGTGTGTGTGTGTGTGTGTGTGTGTAAGCCACTAGTATGGATGTGCCTGCCAACATCATTTACTGTTGTGGTGCCAAGAAACGGGAGCCTTTGTGTGACGACAAACTGTCCCAATCCGATTTCTCTCTCTCTCTCTCTCCCTCCCTCCCCCCCTCCGCCTGTTTTTCTCGTCTTCGGCCCACTCGTTCTCTCGCCCTAAAATCCCCCCTGTGATGCTGCGGAGTCGAGACAAGGAAAAGATAAACACTCTTCTCTATTCTTAGTCAGTCTTCTGCATCGCCCCGTTGGAACCGGTACTATAAATACCATAATATGCCAAATCGGTACCAGTTTTGACCAGTTTTGCCACGCACCAGAGCTGCGTGAGCTTTTTCTAAATAGGTTTTGAGGAGGACACGTGTCCTGAAGTGGTCTTTCTGTCGTCCTCAGTTCATACATAATATTCATGGGAACAGAGGCAACCTATAGATTCAGTCCCAGATGCCCGTATGCACTGTGCAGCATGCAGAACATACGAGAGCATCTCTGTACACCGGTACTGATGCAGCCCGGAGCAGGTCTCATCCAGCTCCTCTGCTCCGACTTCTCACGCTTCATAACTCTCCTCTAACCTCCAGGAAGCGCCGATGAAAAGCATTTTAACAGTTTGACGGTCCGACCGATACTGTGATATTAATAGCGGAATGCAATATTTAAAAGGATAACGGCAGCCGCAGCAGCAGCAGCATGGATGGTCTGGCGATTACCAAGACAGTCCTTCAAGCCGGAGGGCTGGAGTTTAAACGGCCTCTTGACGGAAGGGGGTCCGCCCTGCTTCAAGTGCTCTTGAGCAAGACGTGAAAGGGGAGCCAGGGGACGTTTGGTTGAAGGGGTCTCTCAATGTATGAAAGTAAAGCAGGAGTTCTGGGTGACGGAAGGTGACGACTTTTTTGACCGAGACGCCAGGAATCTACGAGGCGTCGGCGCTCCCCTCTGCGATCCGGATGATTGATCCTCGGCTCTGCTCTAACGGCGCTTACGCTCGGGTTGGGCCAGGGAGGGACAAGCAGTCCTCTTGCTGGTTTTAAAAACCGGGATGACACAGGGAGCCCGCATGCATTATTCAGCTCACGACAGAGCCTTTCCCGCCGGAGTCTCAATTTCATTACAGAATCCCCCCAAAAAAAAGGTATGACAAATCTCAGCCCCCAGGAAATAATCCGAAGCCATCGTCGGACTCAAAATAGACAATGCGGCTGCGGTTTCCCCCTCTTTTTTCTCGAGGCAAGATGGGGTCGAAAAGTAGTGGGGGGGGAAACTTTGCAAATTAGGCGCGAGACGCGGCGAAAACAATTTGGAACGATTTGCCCGAGAACTAAGTGGTCCTCTTTAACAAATGAACTACACTCCCCGTATGCTTTAACAATAGGTAACCGACGAATGCCGGAGCGCAAGATTCTCGCCCCAAGATTGTCAAAGGTTTCCGTCTGCATTTTCACACATTCGCCAAAGAAATGTCCTTTTATGCATAAGTTAAAAAGCAGTCAGAGAAACGTTGACTACTTGTTATCCTGCCCTTGGCCAAACCCTCCACTATTTCTGAGGCATCTTGTTAAGTAAGACACAACAAAAACAAGCAGGATTGAAAGCATCATGTCCTTGGTAGCTACTAAATCTGCTCTATTTTACTGTCTGCTTATGAAAAGGCATCGGTCGGTGACGTGTCGCCGGTGCTGTTTTGTAACTTATCGTAATGATAATGGACGCTTTGTGAAGGAGAGCAGTTTGTCGTGCTCTAGGTGCTTTCAAATCTGCGCTGGTCCTCGTGAATCAAATGTCGTGCACCGACGCGATAACGCGCCCCCCCCCCTCGTCAGTGCATCCATAAATCGTCAGCACGGTGCACACGGACACATTATGTGACCGTATGTTTCCGCACACCTGCCCCCCCATATGTGTCACACATGACAGGCGAGCCCACACGCTCTCTGAGCATCGGACGTCCACGGGAGGTCCAGCGATAGTGTCGCCTCCTCAGGGAGAGGGGCCGGTGTGGTCGTGTGAGTTTATGCGTGATGATGATGATGTCACGGCGCTCCTCCGCACTGGTTGGTGCAGAGTAACGCATCCACACTCTCAAACACACACACAAACAACTGAGGAAACCCCCCCCCCCCCCCCCCCCCCCCCAACCCTTTCTCCCCCCCCCCCCCGTCCGAGCCCCACAGTGGCATCCTAATCTATTTATAGCACTCATCATCAGCCTGCTCGTTCTCTCTCAGCCTTTATGTAACTTGTCTCCTCCTTACCTCTCTGATACAAAATGAGTGAGTGTGTCTGACAGCCGTGACTCCGCTCTGTACGCTGAATCGTTTATGTAAAAACCTAAAAAAAAATTCAGGCGAAGAAAGGCTCAAACCAGAACCTAACGTTTTGACTCGTCTTTTTTTTTTATTGCCGGCAGGGAAGCTGTGAATTTCACCACAATTCAAATATTGATAATATACAAACAAAGACAACGAGTCCACCTCCACGCTAGCAGCTTTGTGAGGCTGTACTTAGCTTAACGCTAACTTCGGCATGCTAACACGCTCACAATGCTACCGCGCCGATGCTAAACAGACACAGTGTTTAGTGTGTTAGCATGCTAACATTTGCTTAGCAGCGCTAAGTGCGGCCGAGGCTGATGGGAATAGTTTTTTGCAGGTATAAACTGGATTATTGGGGAAGTTTGATGCCATGGTGGTGCTATAGAGGCAAAGAAAAAAAAAATCATTAGGATTCATCCTCTGGGCACCACGAATGAGCTCGATGGAACTTAATTGCAATCCGTCCAAAAGTTGTTCAGATATTTCTTTCAGTACTTTGAGTTATAAAGTATTGCTAGAACCCTAGTCCCCATACTGTGTGTGTGTGTGTGTGTGTGTGCTACCCTATAATATGAAAACCCAATGACCCACCATTATGTCACTCTCGTACACAATCATACATGCACATAATATTATTGCCCGGCGCAAAACATTGCAAATAATTGAACA
>NW_027176582.1:0-38980 GCF_023349555.1 Cebidichthys violaceus
GAATAGTCATTAGTTGACAAAAGTACCGCAGCGCTATCGCAGCTGTCTGCCGTGCACAAACTGAACGTAGACAATCGCACAACGTCACTTTCATTAATTGAAAATGAAAACATTCGTTTGAGCTGAAGCTGTGTGTCTGATGCCGGTTTTCTGTTTCTGTAAATTATGGTAAAAAACAAAAAATCTCTTTTGGTTTTGTCCGGTTGTTTGGACAAGATTGAAACATTTCTGATGGCATTACTTACAGTATGTTCAGACATTTCTGAGGGCACTAATATAGGAGTTGAAAAACGAAAACAAGACGAATCAATAATGATAATAATTGTAGGTTGCAGCCCTGTATCTGTCTGCTCTTATGAATTTAGAGAAGCCTGCTCTCTACAGCCGACAGGCCTGTCCACGTGTGTGTGTGTGTGTGTGTGTGTGTGTGTGTGTGTGTGTGTGTGTGTTTGCAGCGGCGGATATCTGAGTCGATCTACGAGCTCATTAACACACTATTGATTGTGGCTCAGCGTCAGGAGGAAATTCACCGGGTGCGCTACGATGAAAGGAGTTTGTAAGTAAAATACATCACGTGGGAGAGAGGAGGAGCAGAGAGAGAGAGAGAGAGAGAGAGAGAGAGAGAGAGAGAGAGAGAGAGAGAGAGAGAGAGAGAGAGGAGGTGCAGATGTCTAGTGGGTTAATTACACAGGCTTCTCTGCACAAAATCAGACGTGTGTGAGTGAGCAGCTGCATGTTTAATGACATGATGAGAAAGGGACTGCCGAGACCACATCCACCTGTTCTCTTCTACCAGCCGCCCCCCCCCCCCCCCCCGCCCCCCCCCCCACCCCCAATCCACAAACACACACACACACACACAGATCTATACAGCTCACAGGACCACATGGGGTCGATCGGTGTCTCTGCGGTGCTGATTTGCATCTTCCACATCAAATAACAGCATGCTGATGTAAACGCAAAGCAAACAAACGCACAGACACCAGAAAAGCCGTACGAGGAAAGGAAACACTGCTCGTTTGTCACGTGCGGCCTCAGACAGAGGATTCTAGACGAGGGAGGTCGGACTTCCTCCGCATGGATCGGCTCGGCTCACTCTCGATCGCCGTATGTGGATCCTTTCATATGCAACCAAACAGAGGAACGTGTTTTGCAGACAGATTTTTTAAAATGTGGGTCAAATGAATGAACAAATATCGACGGTAAATAGCTTGGCTATAGTTTGTGCAGGACGTCCCACGTCGCGCTTACTTACCACCAAAAAGAGTATTAGGTGCTTTCCACAACTTTTGCTAATTGAAACCCCCCCCCCCCCCCAAAAAAAAGAGCAAGGCGAGTTGAGTGTAGAGCTGTGCCGGGCTGTGGAGGTAAGTGAAACGAGTACACACTCAACAAGCAAAAGAGAAAAGCAAACATGCCGCTGGAGGAGTTTTACTTCTTTAACGTTGCTTGTTTTACACTTTTAAGTCCTCTTCTGTTCCCATTTCTTCCTCTTGGCGGCTCTCAGAAGTTTAAAAAGACCAAATATTGGAGTAAAATTAATCTGAGCAAAATGCATGTCCCCGAAAAAACAGATTAACAATTAAAGCTCTTGGTGGAGACGGCCTTTGAAGTACAATGGCGGGCAGTCATGTTTGGAAGATGAACTGCGAGTATATATATATATATATATTTATATATATATATATATATATATAAATATATAAATATATTCAGTGGCCCGCTGGAGACCGATCCTCTCCTCTGGTCTTTGGGTCTTTCTCTTCTCCTCCCTGTTTTTTTTTGGCAGCAGCCAACAGCCGTAATAACTGCTGACTGCATCATCAAGTCTCTTAATCCTGGGATCTTTAGAATCCTTTGAAGCAGATGCTGCGACACTCACAGAGCAGTTACGATGCGACGTCAGCGCTGACATATCGCACAGGTGCTTTCATGCTATTATTGCACGAGACGAAGACCCCCTCCGGTTGGCTCCCGATGCAGCACAAATAAAGAAACGCACACAGTGGTGATGGTTGTTCAGTTTGAGAGTTGGACTAATGGACTTATCAAAGGGAGCGCCCTGACCTTCTGGATGGGGGGGGGTGATGTTTCTCATGCCGCTGAACCGAGTGAACCCGAACGACGACGGAACACACACCCAAACCTAAAGGAGTGCCGAGCTGACCCCCCCCCCCCCCCCCCCACACACACACACACACACACACACTCCCCTGGTGTTAAACAAGCTGCACTTCAACACAGACTGACACGAGAGAGAGAGAGAGAGACGCCTAAGCTCCGGAGAACACGGTGACAGAGGAGAAGGAGAAGCGCGTTGGTGGGAGTTTGATCGACACGAGAGTCAAGCGGTGTGAGATCAGGAAAAGGAGACGGGAAGAGGAAGTAGATGAAAGAATAAAAAACAGTTTCCAACGAGCGATGGAGCGAGAGAATGACGCAGTCTGCCGTTATCAACTACCGCACAAATCCTCCCAACGCAGGTTCCCAATGAAAAGAAAGCATTGCCTGTGGCAGCAATAAGCTACGCTAAATGATATATCTGTGTGTGTGTGTGTGTGTGTGTGTGCGCATTTTATGAGAAGCTCAGAAACTCTGACAACCCCTCGACATCTCTCAGCGCTCCCTTTAGTGTGTGAGAGTTGTGTCTACACGGATGTAAACTGAACACCACACCGTGCACTTTTGTTTTTCTTTGATTCTTGAGTTAAGGGGAAAAGTGTGTTTTGTAAAGATGAAGTGACCTTTGACCATTGGGTTTTCAGTCAAACCTTGAGTCCAGGTGGACGTTTTGCGCCAAATTGGAAGAAATTCCCTGCGGGGCGTTCACGAGAAACGGTGCTGGACGAACAAACGAGCAGACGGACGGACGGACAACCTGAAAACAGAACGCCTTCGGCCACCGCTGTCGCCGGCGCGGAGACGCAGAAAGAAGCCATTCAATAGCAATGTGTGCTGTGGGACGGTCTCAGTGAAGCCAACAAAGAACATGAAAAGGCGGAGACGGAGCAAAATGTTCCTGAACCAATGAATAATACATGGTCCCAGTTTGAAAAGGTTGCCTCCACTTGGAGCTCCGAGTTACTCTCTGACTGAATGCAGCCCGAACAACAACGGCTTCCTCCGAGCTCATGATGAATCCGAGCGGATAGATGACGGATGGCGACGCCTCCATTACCGGCCAACGGATCCACATTTTTCACCCTAATGAAACACGCTCTCTGGAGTCCAGACTAAATATTTAATGGCCTCTCGTGGCGGCCTTGGAGAAACACCTTGAACAAAGACAAAAGGGACACCCCACTTTTCCTCTCATTCTTTTCTTCCATTCCTTCATCTCGGGTCTTCGAGTCTTTCCCTTTCCTCAGAGAAGGAAAAAAAAAGGACAAACCGAAACAAGAGACATCTCTAAGGACTCTATTTTCCTAAGCGGGACGTGAAGGTGCGAGGAAAACGATGCCTTTTATGACGGCCGGGATTTCAGTACACCAATTTCCCCGCTTCCCACTTGGGAGCCGTTCCCACGGAGATGCTGTTGCCATCTCCTGTGGAGGAGTAAAAGTCCATGTGAGGCGAGGAATAAACCAATTCAATATCGTGCGGGGGGGGCTAATGAGGTTCAGTGAGAGAGCCGAGGCTGTAGCGCGAGGTCATCTGTTTTATTACCTCTTCTCCACGGGGCTGATGGGATGAGCTGCGTCCCTCTGATGCTATTCTAATGCGCCACGTCGATAACTGCGTTCACTGTGCTCTCCCAGGTGTGAATTAAGATTCACGATTAGAAGCTGAGAATTAAAACCAACAGGACTCCGAGGCTACATCAACACTAGTGCGTTTTTTTTTTTTTTTTAAATGCATAACTTCTTCCGCTCTTTAGAACAACTGAAACGGAGGCGTTTGAAACAGCTGCTGTCGGGGTTTTAGTTTGAAAACTCCGGGGGGGGGGGGGATTTGCGTCGTAGTCTGGACGGGCAGAAACAGTGACCTTTGAATAAAAAAAACGCTGACACAAACAAAACGTACCAGCGAAGAAGCAAGGAGAGTGTCGCCGGCAAAAACCGCCACAAAGCAACCTCCATAATGCTGAGGAGGGATTATAAAAGAATCAAAAAGGTTGAAAATCTGTGATTTGGCTGCAAAATATTTACTCAAATGTCGATGTTTAAGACCTCCAATGCTAACAGCTGTTGCGCGGTTAAATACTTCATTTTGTAATGCTGCTACTGCCGACATTATTCAAGAACCGGCGGTAGAACGCTCCTCTGGACGAAGATTTCTTTATATATTTAAAAAAAACTCTCTCTCTCTCTCTCTCTCTCTCTCTCTCTCTCTCTCTCTCTCTCTCTCTCTCTCTCTCTCTCTGTGTCTGTATTAAAGCGTAAATGAGTGGGAAAATAGCCCTGGATGTGTTTGCGTTCATTGCAATGGAGTCAACGTGCGTGTGAGTGAATGCTACTGTGAGTAAATGTGTGCAATGTGCACGTCTGAACCCAAGTGCCTGCTGGGCTGGCCTCCGTCCAGCATCAGGGTTAGTCCCTCATACATGGGTGTGTGTGTGTGTGTGTGTGTGCGTGCAAATGTGCATGCTGGCAGGATGTGCGTACACGGCGCTGCGTAAAGAGGACAATAACAGTCCTTCCAGTGTTTGAGTAGCCTGTTAGCAGCTGGCAGGTCTGAGCCTCAGCCAGACAAAACAACAGATCAATTTTTCATCCAGTGACCGGAGCGGAGGAAGGGGAGGCTGCGATAGACAAAATAACTGGCCGCCGTGGAAGTATACGGAGGAAAGCGCTTGAACAAACAAACAAAAAAAACAAACAATCACCTTCCTCTCCATCGCCTCTCACGTACACGCGGAACATAACGAGTTCCCCGTGACACGGCGTGCGAACAACGCCCGTATACTCACAGCGACGAGAATCTGCGCGCCGCTGTGCACGACCTCGATGTACTGGTAGTCCATGAGGCAGCCCATGACCGTGATGTAGGAGTGGCTCTCCGTGGTGCGGACCCCCGGGGCCTCAGGCATCTCCCTCCTCACGCAGCCCGGCCCGTGTTCGCTCCACCAAGAGTGATGGGCGGAGATGTTGAATGTCAGCAGGTCGCTGTCCTGAAAAGGAGAAAGAAAGAAAGAAAGAAAAAAACAAAAACAACGTCTTTACTTGGACTCTATTCATTACTTATGATGTACATTCATGTATTCTTTATGAGGGAAAACCAGGGCTGGTGTTGTTGTACACGAGGCAGAGAGCTTTTCTTTGGACACATTAAACAATATGTTTTATACATAAAACAATGTGTTTTATACATACACAATGTGTTTGATGTGCGCTGTCCCTTTAACTTTAAACTGTATGATGAATAAAAAAGCGTTCTAAACAGATTCATATGCAGTATTTGTAGGCAAAGGGACAAGATTTGGGTATTTGAAGAGTTCTGGTTTCTGTTTGTGGTCCGAGTAGAATTGAACAGTCAGACTAGAGCTTTGGTTGAATACAGGCAAACAGTCAAAAAAGCAAAAAAAAAAAAAAAGGAGGAACGCATTGGCTGAAATGTAATCTGGGAACCCACCGGCTACCATCTGACGATGGCGTAGCTTTGTATTGGTCTATAATTAGCTCGTAATCGTGTGAAACAGTCCAGTCCAGCACACGTCGTCTCTCAACTGGTTAAGTCCGGCTCAGTCTGCACTTAGGAACAGCAGTGCTTTGAGCTAAATGCTAACCACTATAAACCACAAACTAGTGGTTAAAGTCAGGAGATCCAAGTCATTAGGATTCATCCTCTTGGGACCACGACTGTGGCAATCTATCCGATAGTTGTTGAGATATTTCCGTCTGGATCAAAGTGATAGACCGACCCCTACTGCCATCCCTAGATGACAAGCAGCCAGCATGAATAAAAACACATTTTCGTACTTCTTACCATGAGCTGTGTCTAGACATGTAGATAGTTCTGGTTTTATTTGCCCCTTTACGTTTGAGCTGAAAGGAATTGTGTTGGTTGTGCTTAAAGCTTTGGAAAAAGTCAAAACGGCAATGTTTCTTTCCAGGAACAATGCGTCGCTTCCTTAGGATAATCCACAGACTTCAAAGTCAACAGATTTCTTTGGGACTACTTCCTCGTGAATAAATAAGCCTTCTGAAAACGGTTGACAGTGTGTTTTGTGGTTCATCCAGAGCAACAGGGACATTGTTTCAGGAAAGAGATTTTGCTGTTGAGTATTTTAAAGTACTTTTATTTTGGACTATCCTGCTCAACTGTATTGTGGTGGAGGTAGAACTTCCACAGACTGAGAACCAGGGCAAATAAAACTAAATATATCTGCACGGCAAGAGACCAATGGAGGTATATAACAGATTGGGGTGAACCAGCCTTTTAATTAATAGTCGTACAAACAGACTGTCTATAATAAGTGGATGTAGTCATCAGAGGTAACCCATTGGTCTGTGGACTGCGGTTTGTAAGCCTTGAATTTCGGCAATGGAAGTTACAATATTTGGATTGGACTGTGGAGGAGTGACATGTAGCGACCAGTCAATCACTGTGTAGCCCCGCCCCCTAAATCATCCCCTGCTTCATGGTCTGTTTGACTCTAAATGGACCATAATGTACTAAATGAACATCATGCTGTATTGAAGAAGACTGTAAACTAGAGATTGAGACCATAAACTCATGTTTACAATGTTTACTGAGGGAATAAATCAAGAGAGAAGTAGAGTCATTTTAGACTAGACTTCTATGCAACCAGAGGAGTCGCCCCCTGATGGACACTAGAGAGAATGCAGCTTTAAGTCACTTCAGCGTTCGTTCATTGACAGACGACATGCCTAAAGCCCATGAGACATGATTCGAGTATGAGAACCCGATCTAGGCTGAGCCAACGGACTTTCCAGGGGAAAGTTTCACAACTTCTTCAGCCGTACCACATCAGCGCCACGACTATCAGATCCAGCATTTTAATACACGTAAGCTCTTGTGCACCCTGGCGACGTTCAATTTGCCCGCAGCCACATGAGCCCACGCACCAATCAATAACCCCAATACAGCAATCTAACCCCCGCATCTGCCCCTCGGCGACAAGACATGCATTATTAACAGGGCTGCGCGCCGTCAGGAAACATCTCTGATTCCTATCAACCCCCCCCCCCCCCCCTCGCCGCCGTCAACAACCGGTGTAAATCGTCCCTCTCTTTCTTCATGTTGATTACTCATCGCCACCCCTCCGTCTCTACTTTCCTTCTCCGTCAGTCGGAGCGTTTTCTCTCTCACACAAAAACAAGGGCCGGCTGAAGGTCAACAGGCAGGTTTGCGGAGACTCGACAGATGCCATTGATTGAGCCCGCGAGCTAGGGAAACCATCTCTACCCAAACTGTACAGCCGCACGTCAGAAGTCGATATTGAGGCTTTGTGGCAACTTACTGTCAAGAGTGTTATTGTTACGCTCCGTTGCACCCGAAAAGCACAAATCAATCCCTCCATATCATAGATTCAAGGTTAGTCCACTGATACCGCTCAAAGTATTTTCTTTAACAAAAGTCAATGCCATTACTGGAATCACTGGAGACACGGGGCTCTCTGTGAAGCTCAACATCAAATGATTAGAATCTATATTCCTCGTGATTTACTGTTTGTGAAGTACGGAGGAGACTTGGTCCACGTTGGGGAGCAAAAACCTGAGCGGCTGACTGGGTGTTGTAGACTCTAAGGCTCTGATGAGAGTCTCACATTGACTTACATTTCATAAATATGTGCGCGCAGACTGTTTTGCGGGAGGTCTTGCGTGTCTCAAATAAAGTCTGCAGTCACTAGTGTGTGGTTGGTGAGAGAGAAGCTCCGGAGAACACGGTGACAGAGGAGAAGGAGAAGCGCGCTGGTGGGAGTTTGATCGACACGAGGGTCAAACGGTGTGAGATCAGGAAAAGGAGACGGGAAGAGGAAGTAGATGAAAGAATAAAAACTTGTTTTCAACGAGCGATGGGGCGAGAGAATGACGCAGGCTGCATCCACACTTATAGGCAGTGTGTCCGAAAACTTGATTTATATGTGTTTTATAACAACCGATAAGTTGACAGATCTATAAAACTGAGTTTCTCCAAAAAGAATCATGCAAAAGCAACACTTTAAATTTTGTTTACCAGGCGGCAACCTCCAGTTCTGAAAAGCGAAGCAAAGTGTCTTAAAGCTGCATTCTCTCTAGTGTCCATCAGGGGGCGACTCCTCTGGTTGTATAGAAGTCTATGAGAAAATGACTCTACTTCTCTCTTGATTGACTGCCATTCAAAAACTGAACACATACATTTCTGCCAGACAATTTATTATGTTAAGAAAATGAAACAAAAATCCTCAACCTGACTTTATCTAATGTTCAGGCTTCTGGAAATATAGCCAAATCAGCAAAGTTTTGATAAGATAATGCCTCATTTGCATATTTAAACATACAATTTCAGAAAACTTGTAATTCAAATATTAATTGTCTTAATATCAGTAATGAACTGGGGAAGTTTCAAGGTGAAATCTATTAGTTAAATATTGTACCCTATTCACCTGTAGTGTCTATAAAGCAGAGGTGTGTGTAGAGTAGCGGGGGTCTGTCTGTCGGTCTGTCGGGCACCGTGGGGGAGGGGATAAGGGATCAAGAGGAGGTGACAGAGCATGTGGCATATGACTCTGACAACCTGCCCCCTCACACACACACACACACACACACACACACACACACATGTAAACACACCCTCCAGAACAGCCCCGTCAATATCGGTCAAGGCTAGCCGAACAGAATTAGCCGACTCGGTTTTTATGATCAAATATGTTGGGGACCACTCAGGAAGCTGCGTGCCAAGTTCAGTCGTGCATGCGTTGAATGGTGTGTGTGTGTGTGTGTGTGTGTGTGTGTGTGTGTGTGTGTGTGTGTGTGTGCGCTCCATTAGCCGGCTCTCCTCCTGGCCGCCATATGCAGAGCTGGGAGCCCAGGCTGGCTCCATCTGTCGGGTTAATGCCCAGCCTCGGCCCCAAGCAGCTGGCCCCTACAAGCCTCATTATTCAACAAACACACACACACACACACACACACACACACACACACACACACAGCGGACATACGCAGTGAGAGACGGACACACTTGACGGAGCTGTGGTCTATCACACAATGAAGTCTCCAGAGCTTTAGGGGAAAGGTGTTTTTCTGAAATTCATTTTGGCTGTGTGAACTGGTGTGAGATGAACGTTGCCTACATGAATTCATTATTCTCAATGGTCAGGCGGGCGATTGGGCGAGACAGAGAGAGAGAGAGAGAGAGAGAGAGAGAGAGAGAGAGAGGAGAGAGAGAGAGAGAACGCTGAAATGAAAAAGGCAAGTTTCATAAACTTGCAAAATATGCAGAATAAATTACCCCCCAAAAAAGATCAAAGGAGCAGTGAGTAGAGTGGAGAAAAAAAAAAAACACACGTGAGAAGACAAGATGTCAGGAGGAGGGAGGGCGGATACGTTTACAGGTTGAGAGGTGACCACCCAAACACTTCTCTTTGTCTGGATAAATACGCATCTGAGCTGCACTCAGGAACCACAGGGGAGCCCACGAAGGTTTAGAAGAGTGTGTGTGTGTGTGTGTGTGTGTGTGTGTGTGTGTGTGTGTGTGTGTGTGTGTGTGTGTGGTGGCCCGGGAGGGAGGATTTTTTTTCCCGGATTATTTACCTATTAAGCCGTGAGCTTCCACTTGAAACTCAACAGGGAGGCGACGGTCAGCGGAGATGAACCACGCAAACTATTTTAAAAAACGAGCGCAGACGTTCTTCAGGGCGAAATTATACATCTCTGTTGAGCAGCTGTGTGTGTGTGTGTGTGTGTGTGTGTGTGTGTGTGTGTGTGTGTGTGTGTGTGTGTGTGTGTGTGTGTGTGTGTGAGAGAGGCGCAGATTCCTAAAGGTTAGGGAGTGATTTATAGTTCGGTGTAGGATTCATTCTCCATGGCTGCGTCACGCATTCATTACATTGTAATCGTGGGTATTTGGGTTGCATTTTTCTTTCTTCACACCGAGGCGCTCAGGCTTGACAAAAAGCACCTGGTGGCAGTGATTCAGATCCAATTACAGCTCAAATATATATATATATATATATATATATATATATATATATATATATATATATATATATATATATATATGCTTAGTGTCGTTAAAGCTAAAGCATGTTTGCACAAAAATTGGCACACGGTCAGAATTAAAATGGAATAATTTTTAGGGAAAACAATCAAACTTGACGATGAAGACAAGCGTGTTTTAGTCCCCAGAGAACCGTCGTGACCTCACCTGTTTGTTTTAGACAGTTTAACCCACGTTTTTGCTGTTTTATCCACCAAACACAAAGCAAATTGTTTGCGTTACACGTTTGACCACAAAAAGAAGTCTGGTTGTATAGAAGTCTAGTCTAAAATGACTCTACTTCTCTCTTGATTTATTCCCTCAGTAAACATTGTAAACATGAGTTTATGGTCTCAATCTCTAGTTTACAGTCTTCTTCAATACAGCATGATGTTCATTTAGTACATTATGCTCCATTTAGAGTCACACAGACCAGAAAGCAGGGGATGATTTAGGGGCGGGGCTACACAGTGATTGACAGGTCTCTACCAGAGACGTATACGGAGTCTCTACGTCACTCCTCCACATTCCAAATATGATATTGTTTGGATTTTATGGATACTACTACTACTGTTATCGATAATCTTTTTCGTAAATAAATAATAGCTTTTTAATATCTTATTTTAAAAAAATAAATGACGAGGATTCCACGTGTGCATCAGCTACAGCCAAGTTCTCAGCGCTTCCAAAAAGACACCTGTGGTGCCGGTGGCCCGACTCATAAAACACATGGGATATAAATCAGCCCCTCCACCCCCACCACCAGCCAGCAACCGTGAACTCAGTGAGTGAAAGAAACATTCATCACAGCGGAAGCCACCCGACTCCGCTGACGACGGCGGACTGAAATTGTGATAATTCTCACCTTGGACAGGCCTCCTACGTCCAGGTAGAAGCAGATGATGAAGACGTTCCAGGCCACCCACAGAGCGGCCCACACCGTGTACTGGAGGACAGACACACACAATGAGGTTGTTGTTATTTTTTAAAAAGGTACCAGTAAGTTCAGCAGGTTGACTTGAGCCCAGCAGCGCTTTTCTTTTATCTGCTCGGGCTGAATGGAGTTTACGATCGTTTATAAAAGTGTACAGTCAGACAGCCGACCGTTGACAGACGCACAGAGACACACTATTGTAAAAGATTGTGAAATCCTCTGACTCACGATGAAGCGTGCATTTTAAATGTCAGCGGTGTCGAGAGGAAGAGCAGCACCTGCGTACAGAACATACATGTTGGATCACGAAACGCCCTCAGCTGGCTTT
Source organism: Cebidichthys violaceus (assembly GCF_023349555.1). NCBI lineage: Eukaryota > Metazoa > Chordata > Actinopteri > Perciformes > Stichaeidae > Cebidichthys > Cebidichthys violaceus. The sequence continues at coordinate 11,403 of NW_027176582.1, forward strand.
CTCCGTCTCTTCCTCGTTTATCTCCCCTGTCTGTCTTTATTTACCCTCTTTGTCTTACTCTGCTCTTTTTTTTCTTCTTTTCTTTCTGTCATTAAAATCACCATCTGTGCTTTCACTGATGCTGCTAAAAAAAAAAAATCGGCTTTTTTTATGCCGAACGTTACGGTTTAAAATAAAAACCAAAGTGCGTAAAGATCTACGAAGCTTCACGGTGGCTCTAAACCAAACGGGCGGCACATGTTTTGCACCGTGTTTCAAAGAATGACCTTCTCTGTCCAGAAACTCGACGCCGAGTATAAATCTGATGAGCTTCTTAGCATGCACCACCACCACCACCCCCCCAGCACAGCCGCCCCCCTTTAATTAGCCCTAATTACCACGGGATTAGAGTGATTTAAGGGTGTCGCAAAATGCACAAGAGAGCGCAGCACACTTTGCAATTAAAGAGGAAAAAGGCAACACGTCCAATCAAATGAGAGCGTATGCAAAGAGAAGTGACACTGCTGAACAAAGACAAAATAAAAAAGGGACCGGGGAACAAGGAGGCCTCACCACCACGATGTAGCGCGGCCGGTACTGGATGGTGCCAAAGAGGCCGAGGATGACCATGATGATGTGGAAGAAGTTGGCGAGGATCGGGGCCCACTGGTAACCCAGGAAGTCAAAGACCTGTCTCTCTAACGCCAACACCTGAAAAGGGAGAGAGAGAAGAAGAAGAAGAAGAAACAAGACAAATGTTACCGGGCTGACAAACACGTCAAATTCACTTCACGACCGTTGGCCAACAATCCAGACGTGAACAGCTGGAGCGTTCGGCCTCCGACTGCGGGAGTGTCGGAGGTGAAGACGGCAAGTTTTTGATAAAAAAAAAACCGCAATGACAGATTTATCGATTCAACCCCTGCTGAGCTAAAGAGGAGCTCACTGCGTTTGTTCCGACCTTGCTGCCAACGGCCTCCAGGAACGAGAACGCTCCGGGAACTTTATGAGAGGCTTAATAATACCACTGCAGCGAGCTCAGCCGCTTATTGAAATATGTGCTCGCAAACAACGTGCATACATGCAGAAGCAAAGCTAACCCCCCCCCCCCAGAACAGGCTTCACCCTTTCCACTCATTCATCCAGGACCCCTTCCCTCTACCTGAGCTCTTTGTCTGCAGAAAAAAACAACAGCAAAGCAATTAGAAGCTTTAAGACTGTGAGTCCCTATTTGCATCAACTCAATTAACATGCCATTTTTTTTTAGGAGGGGGGCACACAGTACTATATAATTAGAATTCCATCTCCAATCCAATTCCATTCCCAGTTTGTGTGTGTGTGTGTGTGTGTGTGTGTGTGTGTGTGTGTCTCAAGCAGCGATGTGTTTCGTGGTGTGTCGACATGTCATTTCCAGCCAAGCGCTTGAAGATGGATGAGGGAGGGAAGAATCTCGTCTCTGCCGCAATGATAAGAACGCACCGTCGAGCACATTCTCACACACACACACACACACACACACACACACACACACACACACACAGACTCGACACACAGCGGCGGCGGCTGCTTCTCCTAATGTAATGGAAATGTTACCAGCAACCCGATGAGACATAGTGACAGACAGGGGGTGGTGGTGGTGGGGGGGGGGATGATCAAATGCTGAGTGATAATTAAAAAGGAACAGTCCTCCTCACAGAGGGCAATAACGCCGCAGACAGAGGTGAGCGAACTGCGACCTGCGACCGAACATTATCAAACCAGAGAGTCACGGAATAGATCAGCAGTCTGAAGATAAAGCCTTCACTCTAATGGAAGGAGGGAGAGGGGGGGAAACTAAACAAAGAGGAAATGACTAACGGCCGCGGAGGAAAAATTGAGATGGATGGGAAGAATATAACGAAAAAAACAAACAAACAGATAAATGGGCGAGATGAGAGAAAATGCAGACATGCTAACGTGGAAGGACTGAGCTCCCTCCCTCTTAATAACCTCCGTCTAGAGGGGCTGAGGGGAGTGACTACAGTCAAAAGAGTGATGCGTCTTGTGGTCAGCTCCGGGTCGTGGTCACAGATAGAGAGCTCAATAAAACGCCGTGCAGGAGGAGGAGGAGGAGGAGGAGGAGGAGGAGGACATCAGCGAAGGGGCTGATGAATTGGCCGGGGAGCTAACGGGACCGACGTGTGAAGTTATTAACCAGCTTCAGAGATAATTCCACAGCATTTTGTGGAGAACGTAAAGGTGTGATGTTAACAAGAATCAAGTGTCTCGATCCAAAAAAGAAAAAAAGAAGGACGCCTGTGTGAGATGATTGTACACGTGATCAATGACGTTAATGAGGTGGACACAGACCACCAAAAGTTTCTTTATCCAAAAAGAAAAGATGAGAACGAAGCTTACGGCTTCCTATCTGTCGAGTCAAGGTTTGCTAAATTGCATCTCCCTGCACAGGATATCAGAAGGAAGATAAGGTGTAGTTTATCTTCTCATCTTGAGCTCTCAGAATGTCCTCCGGTAATCCTGGTGGGGGGGGGGGGGGGGGGGGGGGGGGAGGAGAGATTTCCAAAGGTTCTGCAAAATCTGTTAAAACAGCTTTTATTCTATCTGGCTGGGTGAACGCAAACAGCCTTCGGGTCTTATCTGGGTGTTCTTGGTGTCATTCTTCGTTTTCATTGCCTAACGCTGCGTTTAGGGTCGCTCGTGTTTATCGGCGTCACCCCTGGGCGAGGTGTAGGAGGGGCCTATACCGCCACGTAGATACCAGCGTTTCACACCGTAGGCTGTGTTTACGACAGCGGTGTGTGAATCCAAAAGAAACACATTTTGCTGTGATTTAATGGGAAAAAACTGAAAACAAGAACGTCGAAATAACTGCATGATGAGGATGATTTGTAAAAAAAAAAAAATGCTTGTCAGGTCTGTCCACAAGGCGACAAGCAAACGACTTTTAAAATGCTTGTTTTCTCAATGGAGTTTGGATCAATCGGTGCTAAGCTAACATTACTCGTTCTGCTATAGACAGGCTGTGGTTAATACATCCACTCCTCCCTGTCTGATTCAACAACGACAGGACGACCTTTTCTTCACCTAATCAGGAAAAATGTATTCATGGTAACTGTAAAATGTCGTCACTATGATTCAAACACACACACACACACACACACACACACACACATGTTCCTACATGACCTGCTGCCCCCGTGCAGAGCAACAGTCGTGCTAATCCATCCAAGACACGTGCGTAGATCCTGTGATGTATTCATGGACCCTTTCCCTGAAATATTTCCACTAGTCATTGAATTAACGACGTGTACAGGCATGAGGGCTGTGTGTGTGTGTGTGTGTGTGTGTGTGTGTGTGTGTGTGTGTGTGTGTGTGTGTGTGCATGCTCCTCTGAGATGCTGTAGTAAGCCTATCACGTTCACTGCTAACTCAATAATCCACCAAGATGACAACAATCAATCAAGAGTAGAAAGGCCTCTGCCCACCCGGATGCACACACACACACACACACACACACACACACACACACACACACACACACACACACACCCATACACACCCATACGGCACAATTAGCCCACAATTCATAGGAAGCCGGTTACTGGAGAGTGGAGTCCAATTTGATCAAAAGATACCGACGCTCTTCCAGGAATAGAGAGCCGGCTACGCAGCGGCCCGTAAAAGCCTCCCGCGAACGCAAATGACTCCCTCCAGGGCGACTGAATCTCTTAGTGTGTATTTTGGTTTCGGGTGTGTATATGTGGAGAAGCATGTTGCCCACACATACCACTCCTCCCACCATAAATACTGAGCAATTAGGGCGTGGGTACGACAACAGGATGCAACAAGCCCCTCTCTCCATCACCTCTGCTACTGCCCATCCTTTGTTCGCTCCATCTCTCTTTTTCCTCATCTCTTCGTTTCTTAGCTCCCCGAAAACCATCAAATCATTCCCACTTTGGCCACCTGACACCAGATTACCAACAAGGTTCACAGACCTCAATCACGCCGCCTCTCTTACACGATGTCGGCTTGTGTGTGTGTGTGTGTGTGTGTGTGTGTGTGTGTGTGTGTGTGTGTGTGTGTTTCCTCTCGGTTTCTAGAGGCTGAGCAGTGAAGAACGCACAAGTGGACACAGCTATACACTCTAATCCCTCTTTCCTCAACGCCCCAAAAAAACGGAGAACATCAAAGTCCCCAAAAAACATTTCAATCATCGCCACCTTCTCTAACGTGCCGAGAAGGAGGAGAGGGAAGGGAGCCACAAGTAAAAAAAAAAAAAAAAAAAGAGCGATAAGAGGATCAGAGTGAACGTGTCTGAGAGGGAAAACACGTTTGATCCTCATTATATTATAGCTAATTACGATGTGCATGTGTGGCTCAAGATAAGTGGATGAAAAAACAGTTTTGCTTTGCTGAAGCATCCGACTGGGAGCAAAACATGTGGGTTTGACAGTTGTTTATGATTAACGGCTCAAACTGTGTTGTCGAAAGTTAGTGATGTGCAGTAGTAGGACACGCTTCTGATAAGGTGTGAAAAGCCTTCACACACCCGAGGCGTGACGAAGAAACCACACGGAGAAATGCAAAATGCGAATATTTAAAAACGATCCACACCTGCAGAGATGACTCATTTTGTGACAGTTGCGGCAAAGGATCCTCTTGACCCAGAGCAGCGTCTGACAGCCTGTCTGAGGTAGACCGTTGTATAATCTGAGCAACTGTGAGATATTTTAAGGAGCTTCCTTTTAGCGGAATGCTCCGGGTTTATTTTACAGTTATGCGGCGTATATGTCTAGGGCTTTTTATTGTGAAAGGTAAGAACGCAGAGGGTGGATCTGGTCTTCGCGGCTTTTGTTCGAGGTTGAAAGGAGCAATAAAGTTTTGCCGACCTCCTTCGGACGGAGTCTCTGTGTTGTGACACTTACAGTGCTGGTTTTGCAATATTTACATTCCGCACAACGTGATTGGGCCGATGCTTTATTTACGGTGCGAAAGCTACCGTACACGTTCTGTATTTATTTTGTGTAATCCAGCCTTAACTGCTTATTGACAACCCCCCCCCCCCCCCCACCCCCACCCCAGAGCAGGAGGATGGAGGTGACCGGTGACCCTCTCATGATCACAGCTCTCCACCGTAGCCTCCAGATACCATAAATCACATCAGTGTTTTCTGCACATCTCTGTGTGAAATGTCCTCTGATAACATGTTACTGAATGTGTCATCGGGATCTGTGGCTCTGAAGGGGGTCTGTGTGTGTGTGTGTGTGTGTGTGTGTGTGTGTGTGTGTGTGTGTGTGTGTGTGTGTGTTGTGTGCCCATTCTGTATGACTTTGGGCTGCATGAGTCAGTCTCCTCTCTGTTCAAACTTATCACGGTGACTCACGCCGTCAGGCAGAAGAAGGACACTGAGGGGGAGATGTGAGGAGGTGAATGACAGATAAAGACCACATTATCTCCTGCTTTTTTTCCCTCTTAATAGACTCACTAATGTGTAGTTTCGACTCAGACATGCAAGCACGCATTAACCAATGAGGCCAAGGGGCAAAACATGACAGGTTATAAAAAGCCAGCCAGCCATTAACTGTCTTTCTCTTCATGTAGTTTTGACAAAGAACTGTTGTTTTGAGTTCCCTCGCGGATATGGAAATGACTTAGCAGTACTCCCACTTCTGTGAGTGAGTGTGTAGCTCTGTAAATCAGCGGTTCCAAATTTGGTTGTTTGAGATTTCCACGAGGGGGGGGGGGGGGGGGGGGGGGGGGGGGGTGGGGGGGGAACGCAACACAAGTCTGACGGAGCCGGCAGGTGATTAACAGGATAGAAAATCTGAAAAAAAACATCTCATCCACACAAAATCTGGTTAATTCTTTTGACTTTCTTCTTTTGCATTTTCCTTGTGAGTTACATAAGAAACACGCCTCGGTTCTCCGCGGTTCTAGAACAGGATCCCCAGGTAAATCAGAGAGAGGAGGAACGGAGGAGGAACTGGTGTATATCTGTAGAAAAGGTCTTTATGGGGCTCATGGGAGACCTGACCTGAGCTCAGAGTCAGACAGGGTCCAAGTTAAAACTCAATTATACTCTAATCGGGTCACTTAAGGGGTCCGTTTCACTGCCGTGGCTCTCGGGTCCAACACGCGAGTGGACCTGAGCGTAATCAGTATCCGCTCTGAACACACGTCATAATCGCTACACAAGTGAAAGAAAAAACGTTTGCATGTAACGAGCGGAAATTGACATGTGTTGCATGTTTTCGTATGGAATTGCACTGAACCATAGGGAAAGATGTTTGAGGGCTACACACACACACACACACACACACACACACACCACACACACACACACACACACACACTCACAGAACTGGTGTTACTCTAAACAACTACTATCCTGACATCAAAACAAACTGTTCTATTCCAAAATCTAAATGAGGAGAAAGACAGTCACAGAAACACACCATGACTCAGAGGCTGGCAGGCTTCTTTTTATTTTCCCATGCTTTGCCCTGGCTTGTCTTTACTCTGTGACTCCCAGCAGGCAGTAAAGTACTTCTCAAAAACTTTCCCCAATCCAATTTCTCACCTCTCGCCTGGGTAAAGTCATTATGCGCTGGTGGCTGCCTGGTCCTTGTGAAACTAATGGTGGCCATCTCAGCATGTGTGAGCGTGTGTGTGTGTGTGTGTATGTATGTATGTGTGTGTGTGTGCTTTCATTGGGTACATGAAGGGTTGGATAGATAGATAGCCCTTGGTGGTGCCTGGTCGAGCAGAGCTGAGACAGGGATTAAGAGGTAGGGTGCCTTCATAAGCCACTTTCCTCTTCCCTGTTTGAAATATGGCGTGCACAGTGAAACACACGGCTAGCTAGTCCCTTGTTACTCCAGTAAGTACCGCTTGTTTTACGTAGCGCTGCTGAACAGACACTGAGTGAAGCGCTCATTGCAGCCAAGTGTTTCTTGCGAAAGTGGCCGTTGAGAGCCAATGAATCAAAGGCTCTATATTTAACATGAAATATGTTAAACTTCTGGAGCTCTTAGTGCTAATAACATGCTAATCTCTCAGTGCCATTGGGAACACACGACGCACAAATCCGTTCTTACTGAAAGAAAAAAAAAAAAACACACACACACAATGAAAGCCGGTGCTTTGAACTGAGGCTCCCTCTGGACTCTAACTACTTTAAACTTCTCAGTTTTGTTCTCTCTGTTACCGTCGCTCTCTTTAACAGTGAGCTGTAAGCGTCTCGCGGACCGGGCTGTGGAGTGAACCACTGTTCTCCGTTCAATACAGTTGAGAGTTTAGTTCATTGGGGCTTTATCAGCCGATGAAGTCCAGTCTCCCCGTCTGGTCTGCTGACCGGCCTTGTAGGAGGTTAAAGTTGACCCACTCTGAGACCTCCTCTCAATCCCTCCATCTTCTAATTAGGCCCATTAGGCGCTGCGATACATGAGGTCTTCCTCAGATAAGAGTAACGCTACAACCAGTGTGCGAAATATACGCGGTGACTCATCCAAGAACCCGTGATTGACATTTTCTGCGGGGCCCTCTAAAAATCACAAGACAATTATTTGTCCCTTTGAAATTATTCAAACTGCATTGACATAAATTTACAAATATGAATATCGAGGGCAAGAGACGACACTGGCTACAGTACAAATCGTTTCTGCGGTTATCCCCTCGACCTCAAATGATGCGTCCGTCCGCGTCTCGGTTCTACACCGCTGAGACGTGGGTTCTATTCGTCCGCTTCGGGTTTCAGGGCCGTCGTGGAGGTGCTTGTGGGTTCACTGTCGCCGCTTACGGGACGGTTATAGAGCGGAGCCATCGTTAATGGCGTTAGTGACACCCAGCGCTTCTCCTACTGCAACAATGTCAAAATGTCACGATGGGAGAAAAAAAAAAAAGACTGAAACTACTTGAGGCAAAAATAACAAACAGTGTAAGGGATCGAGACAGCGGGTGCAGAAAGCAGCGCTGCATTTAGCCGCGCACCATATATTTCATGAATTTAAATAATCCTCTTGATATTATTCTATATTTACATGTGTCGGCAGATGAAGTGAATATGACTTGCCACCAGCCTACATCAAGCTGTTAACAGATCAGAGAGGATAAAGACCGCACTGCCTGAGCTCCACCGCTACGTTAACGTTAACGTCGTGTTCTCTTCTCGCGTTTGGTCGTAGCTAATCTTTTGTTCGAAGAAACAAACCAGTTAGTCCTCGAGTCTAAACTGCTTTCACGCTCACTTTGTCAATAACAGAATTTGACGAGGCGGCGTTTTGACTCGACAGGTGAGGCAGAGTTCAACCGAGACGTGACCCAAATTTGGCACACGGCGACAGCGAGCATCCCTTCCTCTCGCGGCATCGGTATCGCTTGTGAAAACGCTTATCATCGCTCGCTCTCCACTTTGCCGCCAGCCGGCATCACTTTTAAGTTTTATCTGCAAAGGTGGCGGCTGCGGCGGCGGCGGCGGCGGCAATGGTTGGATTATCAGAGGCTAATTTAGACTTTGCCGCATCAACTCGGAGGAAGAACGCGGCGGCGGCGCCGGCTGTTGTGATTTCAGCCTCAACCCGAGAGGATTAATGTCACTTGTGAGGTTTTTGTCTCCATTTTTCTCATGGGCTCCGAATTTCCTTGTTTGTTGTGTGGGGGCGTCATTTGTAAAATGAGGGATGAGACAGGAGGCCGCGACACACACACACACATACAGATACTTTGATTTCTCAGAGGGGATGACGGAAAGAAAAAAAAAAAGAAAGCCAGACAAGAATACAGCCATGGATAAAACCCAAACACGCTAACAATGGATAGGGTAGAGGGGAAAGTGACCAAAATGAGAACAGCTTAAACCAGCCGATCCTCTCTCCCCCGTCTGCCTCCCCGTGTCCCAGATCCAACAAAAAACTGTTCAGGTTTCGCCCCAATTAACAAGAAGGGAATTTAGCAGCGACAGAAGAAAATTCTCATCACGAATATAAGCGGTGAAGAACGGCAAACAGCTGTCAGCAGTTTGCGCCCCTCCGGCTCCGCTTTCCATAATTGAGTCAGTAATGTTGCTCTTTTCATCATAATACCATCACTCCTAATCTATCACGGAGGAAGCAATGCAGCGTGCGTCCCTGCTGTCCGACCGTCTGATCGCGCGGCACAATTAGAGCAACAAAAAAAAAAAAGCATCCGTGGAGTCATCAGCCGCTTGTAAAACAAGGCCTGAATGCCCCCCCCCCCCCCCCCCCCAAAAAAAAAAACAAAAAAAACCAAAAAGAAACACTGGAGGGATTTTGAGTGAGACGAATACGCTGTGCAGCCGTTCGGCTGAATGCGATCTGTCAAGATAGTCGTCCCAGCTGTGGCGCTCCCAAAGCAATTTATTTCGATGCCGCGCTATAACAAATGACACCGCTGGAACCGCTGGAATGGAAAGAGAGAAATGGGCTTGCAAATAGTTCGAGTTTTATCTCCATTATAGCTTAATATTGCGGTGTCATTGATGTGGAACACACACACACGTACAATCCTCTGCACGGATGGGTAAATGCGCACACACACACACACACACACACACACACACACACACACACACACATACATGCGTTTGGCAGCCCAAGGTTTTCACTATAACCACATAATTAATGGTCTGTTAAATTGAAGACATTAAAAATGGCGAAGTTGTAAAAAAAAAAAAAAAATGGCCACCAGGGACAAAGAGGAGATGGGTTTTCCAAGAACACACACATATTATTATTATTATTATTATAAACCAACAGCAAGGGCAGTGACTCCCAACCTCGGGGAAGGTTGCTAAAAAAAAAAAACCCCAAACATGAAAGAGTCGTCACCTGTTCTTCATTAGCATACAAACATGGCCGCTTTAATCTGCGCTGAACAAGCAAAGTCATGCAGAAGTATAAAGTAAGCACATTTCAGATAAAGTTCGTCACAAGTAAACCACTCAGCTGTATCCGCGTTGCTACTCTGCATTTTTTGGGGGGGCGGGTCGTTTATTTTTTTTTTGTGTGGTGAGGTTAAAGACTGAGTGCAGGTCGAGGAGGATGTGTACCGACACCCCCACCACCACCACCCCCACCACCACCAAACCTGCATCACACACTCGCCATGTCTCCGTTTGACAGCTTCTTTATTTGTTTTTTTTGTTGATCTCCTGCAGGCTCTTCAGCATCTTATACATAAAGGTCGGTGTGGTAACGGCGCACCAGGAGAGAGGGAAAGCAAATGAAAAGAGTGGGGGAAAGGAAAGCCGAACGTAGAGATGTCGAGTCTCGAGGGTCGCGCTCGTAATTGGCTCAGAGTGAGAGGTCGAGCCACCGCCCATCCCCCCCCCCCCCCCCCCTTTCTCTCTCTCGCTGCACCTTTCGATCTGCATTTTCCCCTAAATCTCCAGTGTCTCTGGCACCGGTTGATAAATCAGCTGGTGATCAATAATTCAAACATACTCCCAGCAGGGGGAGAAAATAAGGGGGGAGGGATGTCGGGGCAGGGGGGAGTAAAGGAGAAAGGGAGATAAAACAAAGCCGTGTTGTGTTTTAACAAAGGCTACACGTTAAGGGGGCGGGGCATGGACGTTCATCACACATTCAAGGCGCTGCCTCTGATCCCCGAGTACCCAGGATGCACTAGGCCTCCCAGGTGAGGCGATGACACACTGGAGGGAGCTCCAGAAGTGTGTGCGTTCGCATTTATTATGCGGTCACCTTGCCTTCGTGACCGACAACACGCATTCTCCGGTTAAATCAACTTTCTTCTCGTTTCTTTCTTTTTGCGATGGGGCTGCTATTTGTGGCTCAGACAGGACCTGCTTTGAGGGCTGTTCAGAGGCTGCAATCAACACAGTTTAGGTCAAGACCACAATCAGCGCTGAAACACCAGGGGTCCATTTGACAGCGCACCACCCACACACACACACACACACACACACACACACACACACACCCACACCCACACACAGTACTTAATTATGTCGACCAGCGTGACCTTCAGAAAGAAAAGAATAAGAGCCCAGAGACAATGGAAGACGGGGTTAAGACCTTCATTTCTGAAATCACACAAACTGCTGAAGCTCCTGTGGTCCGCGGGCACATACTGTGACCTCCATCTCTCACTACGGAAAGACCAAACAAACATGAACCCTCCTTTAAAAAGACGGGGGAATTAAAACACGTAGCGCCTTTTAATATTAGCCGATGTTATTCATTGACCTAAAGCTCCCGAGTCTTAAAAAGCAGAGTCCTTTTCCCCCCCAACAGTCGGAGCAGCAGCTGTGTTGATTGACAGGTCTCTACCAGAGCCGTACAAGGTGTCACTACGTCACTCTGGTTGCAAAAAAAAACCAAGATGGCGACGTCCATAATAGCCGAACGTGAGGCTTCAAAAACGGCGAGGAGGACTACGTCTACATTTTATAGACAGTCTGCCTGGGTTCAATGCTGCCTGGGCTCCAGATAGTCCACTACATGTTGCCTCTTCGTGGTGTAGATTACAAACACAACCCACATGTGCGTACGTCTTCATGACCCATATGTTGTCTTCAAACTCCTAAACACACACACACTGCCGCCGCTCCATTTAGATCTACCTTCCAAAATAAGAAATAAGAACTAAGAAGTCAAGAAATAAATTGCGGCGCTGGCATCTGTTGGCATTCTGTGAATACACCTCAGTTTAAGAAGCACACGTTCTGTATCGGCATGGATCATTCAGGCGGGGACGCTATCTTATGCTGCCACCATCTGTGCAAGCCACAGCAAATAGTACAAAATAATAAATGATATATATATGTGTGTGTGTGTGTGTGTGTGTGTGTGTGTGTGTGTGTTTGGGCTCACAATGATGTGAATCACAGTCCAGAGAGGCTTAATGAGGAGCTACAGGTCCAGAGAGGAGAAGACGAGGGTGAAGAAGATCTCCTCCATCAACCCGGCATCGCCGAGGAAATACAGTTCGTTACCGTAAATCACCACCGACGCTCGAAAGAAGTTACACACCTGCGCTTAGACGAAACTGGATACCGGTGAAAATCTTCTTCTTCTTCTCGCCCGACAACGGCTTCCATATTCACAAGTAACCAGGGTTTTGATGCTATCACCTCTCCTGGGAACTGGCCAGACAGAACTGGATTACACAGCAGCAGCGAACTCACAGTTCTGCCGGGCCTGATAGAATATGACGTTTTATTGCCGTGCAAATTTGCCCCAGCTGCCGTAATTATTCTTAATTACAGCTGCGCGATGCGTTGACATCAAAGCTGGTGGCTGAGACCTTTTTTTTTTTTTTTTTTTGCATGTGCGTCTGCACACATGTACATGCAGTTAAGACTGGAGATAGACGTCCGGCCTCTCTCTCTACGCTCATGAATATTCAACAGCAGATTTGAATGTTTGTGGCTCCATAAAGCAAAATGAGTTAGCATTGAAAGCAGGATGGGAAGAAAAGAAACAACCAAATAAAACGTGTAAATTCTTTTTAATATGCGGGATGTGACGTGACGTCTGCCATGGGATGATGTCGCGCCTTTTTCCTTTTCTCTCAGGAGGAGGAGGAGGAGGAGGAGGAGGAGGAGGAGGAGGAGGAGGAGGAGGAGGAGGAGGAGGAGGAGGCGCTCAGCTTCTCCGCTACAAAACTTTTCTTCGGAAGCACTTTGGTTGAACTCGCTCTCCTCCTCTGAAGGCTTCGCTACAAAGACGGTATATTCTCTGGCTGTGTCATCAAAAGAAGGAAGAGGAAAAAGTGGGCAGCGTGATGCAAGACGCTACACACACACACACACACACACACACACACACACACACACACACTCACACACACACACATACTCGTCGCAGAGCGCTTGTGGGTAGACTGTTAGTGTTTTCTTTTTAAGGGTGAGGATGAGGATGAAACTCTGCCTCTGTGCTTTGAATCACTTCATACAACAGCACAAACGACGCCGTCTTCTTGCTGCTTGTGATCAAATAAAAAGGCCTCCCCGACTCTTTCCCCTTTCGCCTCGCTCCTCTTGACGAAGACGACACAGCCGCGCTTCCCTCCCCTCGTGCGAAGGCCGGACCGAGCTGCTAACCCAGAACTCGCAGGTCACAGTGTGCAGCGCGCCAAGAGGCGTGCATGAAATAGTGTCTCTGTCGGTGCTGCCGGCGGCGCAGTTGCGACCTGGCATTTTCAGGGTCAACGTTCACTTCTGAGCTCATCACCCGTTGTTCAGTGTGATTATGTGTGTGTGTGTGTGTGTGTGTGTGTGTGTGTGTGTGTGTGTGTGTGTGTGTGTGTGTGTGTGTGTGTGTGTGTGTCCAACGAAGAGGCCCTCTTCATCATCAATCACCCCCTTCTCCTCGCGCACGGTGTCCCGCATTAGCTCCGTTCCTCTCCAGCGGGGGCCACTCGCTGACACTCACAATCTGTCTGGACCGCATCCCCGGTATCTGACCGGTGGAAACGCCAGGTTCAGCTTCAGGTCAACGCTTCAAGACAACCAAAAAGAAGGGAAAAAAAACGAGCTCGCCTTTGTCTCGGTGTACAAACAAATCGCTAGACGGGACGGGGGCTTCCTGCCAACGCTCGCCTTTTCTCTTGGGGATGATCGGGGAGGTTCTGACAACGATCCAGCCCCACTGTCTGGACTAGTTAGGACTGCAGAAGGGGAGAGGGAACGGGGGGGGGGGGGCTGTATTCGATCAATACGGGCTCATTATCAGTTGCCTTCTGTCCCGGCGAGATGAGTCCCACCGCTCGGCCCGTTGATGAGGAAAGCGCACCGCAATTCAATTAAGGGGGGGGGATGGCCGGAGATGCCAAAAGAGGTTTTGATCAAAGCACTCTGCCCCGGCTAATAAGCGCACGCCGCGGTTCACGGCGGCTATTTTTACATCTGAGGAGCAGAGTATGTTGTTTTGTTAATGGTAGTTTTACCCTGTAATGGACTGGGAATAACCTGGCTCATTGCCAATGCATAGGTTTCAGCCAGGGGAGAGTGGGGGGGGGGGGGAGCACCTTGTTCTGCTCCACACATGTATATTCATGCACATATGCACCTTTTCCAAAAGGGTCACACAGGGTTTAACGCAACCCCTCTTTGCAGGGTTAAACTCGTCAGTGTTCAGGTGTGTGTGTGTGTGTGTGTGTGTGTGTGTGTGTGTGTGTGTGTGTGTGTGTTTCTGCAGACAGGAAGTGTCAGGTCATCCAGAAATAGTACCAGGGGGAAATAAAGCTGTTTCCAGGAGTCTTCTGGGACTTTTTAGGCGGCCCGCTGACAGCTTAATAAACCTCTTAACGAATGGTCGACCCTCCTCCTCTCTAATGAGGCCAAGAGGTCCGAAAGTCTGGGAAGGGAAAACAGGTGTGTCCCTCAAGGTGGGTTCATAGCCCTGGGTGTTTGTTTGTGTGTGTGTGTGTGTGTGTGTGTGTGTGTGTGTGTGTGTGTGTGTGTGTGTGAGACCATTGGGACTTAAAGCCATATAAGCAGAGTGAAAAGGGTCCAAGTTGTATTCCTCAATATTTAGCGACTTTACAGAGCCGGGAGGAAGGCGCTAGGACAGGAAGTCATTCCAATGGCAGGAAAACAGAACCGCAAGAAAAGAAAAGCTCGCCACAATCTGAACCAAAAGGCTGAGGTTTCATTGTGTGGAGCCAGAGACCTGTAACTCTCAGAGGAGAACTCTGAGGGGAGGGGCGGGGGGGGTTGTTGAGATGTCGGCCTTTGGGAAATAAATCAGCGTTAAATGGGAGGGGCCGTTGAACACGGTTATGACCGATATCAACTGCCACTTTCCGATCCAATCGTGCAAGACGCAGTTTATGCATCAGAACTTTTCCCTCCATCTGACTCTTTTGTCTGGAGACGATTTTATTGCTCCCTTGGCTCTTAAAAGCGACATTTACTCTGGGGAAGAGGAGGAGGAGGGGGGGGGGGGGGGGGGGGGGATGTTGTGAGCGAGCTCTGTTTTAATACCGCCATAAATAACATTGTCACGCCCTGTCAAGTAAACTCCTCTCAGGGGACAGTGGCAAAAAAAAAAAAAGGCAAAGCCGGGCCCACGTCGTCCCAGACCGCCCGGCTGCACCGTCAGTGAAATGTCACAGACCCCACAGTCCACTGGTCACAGTGACGTGTGGATCAACACTTCTGATCAGAACAATAAGGGTGCATGTGAGCTCATCCACACGTTTGTTGATGCACTTTTCAAGTGTGCGCCCCCCCCCCCTGCCACCACTTGAGGCTGTTAGAGGAGCTCCATGACACTGACGGCACCATATGTTTTCTGTCACAACAGTGAATTTTCTCACGGATCACGATTAAGTAAATAAACAACCCAGCTGGTGACGTAAATCCAGCACACAACACCAAACCGGCCAGGGTCCAGGGTCTCTATTCAGACACAATTACAGCAAAGAAATGATATGTAACGTGGAGTCTGCTTAAAGTGAGTGACAGAACTTTTTTTAAAGATGCACTGATGTGTCTGATATGTCAGCTTTCAACTAGAACGTGGAGCAGCTGATCAGGTAAGAGAGACCTCGTAGTAAAGCTATTGATCATTTAAAAAGAGAAACTTTTAAAAGAACTAATAGAGAAGCGTGGGTCAACTCACCAGCTGTAAAGTGCAAATAAAGATCAGAGTGCATCGTCCGCTGCAGCAGCCCATCGTGTCCGCGGTGGAGAAACGTGACTCTGATCCGGGATTTTAAAAAAAACACACGGGTCTGAGGAGCTCTCAACGTGCCATAGACCGAGACTCAGTCCTGATGCGAGCACCGGCGTCCCATTCTTCTTCTTCTGTTCCGGTGTCTCTTCACTGAGCCCCCCCCCACCCCAACCCAAAAATATATTTATTTAAAAAACACACACACACACACACACACACACACACACACACACACACACACACACGCCGCGCGGCAGGATCGCGCGGGCTGCTCCGGTGTTCTGTTTTGTTTGCCTCTCGCTCCTGCTGGCGGCCGGTCGCACTTGAGGTGACTGACTGACTGACTGGGTGGCTGTGAGCCGGTGTGCACGAGGAGGAGGGGGAGGAGGAGGAGGGGGAGGAGGTGGTGTTGGGATGCGGTCGACTGAGGGCGTCAACTCTGGAGGCTGTCTGTGCAGAGAGAGAGAGAGAGAGAGAGAGAGAGAGAGAGAGAGAGAGAGAGAGAGAGAGAGCCTGTTAATTCAAAAAAAAAATTTAAAACAGAGGCGATCAATTAATTGTCATGACAACCGAGTACATTTCAATTTAGCCAATTTAAAAGGAATTAGAGTCACAAACAAAGCGATTTCAGGCATTTATATGTGGAGCAAGAAAACGTTAAAGACTCACTTGATAATGTTAGCGTCTCATTTTTAAGCTCTAATGACTTTGGAGTGTGTGCGTGTGTGTATGTGTGTGTGTATGTGGAGCGCGTGCTGAGGAGGGACACGGTGGGGTTAAATGAGCTGCAGCTGCTGCTGATGGAGGACAGGCGCCATCTTGTGACTACATGATGAGACGCACTCCTTAAAGGTAACAATATTTAATAAAATCCAGTGCACTGCTCTACAGGATCATTATTCAAAATGGAAGCCTCAGTTATGTGATTATTATCTTTACTTAGACTCATTTTGAGAGTTTCTACAGAGTCTATCATGTTAATTAAAACAGTATTCTCCCATTATCGTGGGAACTCTTGTAAAAGACACTTTTACATTACTTTTCTGGTTAAATTATTAATTTTATTACAATTTTATGGCAAGTTGTTTTTACAAAAAAACTCTCTAAATCCTTCTTTTCCCGCCTGTTCTCGACACAGACCTTTAGTTTGTTGTTTAGTTTTCCTCATCTTCCTCATCTTCCTCTTCTTTCTCCTCTCTCAGGATGTATAAAGGCAGGTTCACTCTCTCTCTCTGTCTCTCTCTAACCCCCCCTCTCTCTCTCTCTCTCTCTCTCTCTCTCTCTCCCACCACCAGCTTGATGAATCTTTTACTGGTCTGCGGACTGAGTGAGGGAACACTTCACATCTCATTTCATCACACACTCACTCCTCCGCTCCTCTCCTCTCTCCTCTCTCCTCTCCTCTCCACCGCCCAGCCCACCTGTGTCCAGCTGAGGCCCAGGACCCCCCCCCCTCAGGCTCCATCGCCAAAAATAACCTCAGGGTATTTATGGAAGCCGGGCGAGCAAGCACGAATTGGACCATTTAAAAAATATAAAACACTTCTTTCATCGTGAGAGCTAACAAGAATTCAGCATCGTGATCAATTTGAAGTAGCTTGAGCATCACCCACACACACACTCACTCACACACACACACACACACACACACACACACACACACACACACACACACACACACACACCTGCATCTGCCTCCTCTGATGACTGATTCGTCTGCGCTCCAGCGGGCCTACTTCTCTATTCTCCTCATATCTTCTTGTCTCAGATGCGTTCTTCTCGTGGACGTTATGGTGTTATGTAATCTGTGCACAATCAGGTGATTACCAGGGCTCCATGGTTTGTCTCTGGCTCTGCAGGACTTTGACTAAGTACCTTCATGGAGGCTGGAGTATTTTGCTAATGCAAAGCTGGAGGGATGCATCAAGCTGACTTTTTCAGTCCCAGCTGCCGACAGCGACACGATACGATACTGAGTATTACTGTAGTGCTGATCGGACACCAGTGTTTAATCAATAAGCCGTATGCCTCTCTGTGTGACGTACTGTCTGAGCTCATCAGGTCCCTAACTACAATGAACAATGCCTTAAATATCAATACTAAATTAATAAATGTCTACATCCATAAATAAATGCTGAAATAAATTCTGAAATAAATGTATTAATAAATACAGAAATAAATAAATACATGTATTAATAAATATGGGAATAAATAAATAAATAAATAAATGTATTAATAATTACAGAAATAAATAAATGTATTAATTAATAAATACAGAAATAAATAAATAAATGTATTAATAAATATGGGAATAAATAAATAAATGTCTACATACATAAATAAATAAAACAATAATTAAATGCTGAAATAATTACATAAATAAATGCTGAAATATGTGAAAAATGTAAATATATAAATGTGCTGAAATTGATTTATTAAAATAATACCCGATACCCGATCTATAGCCATTTGAGACAGTATCGGACTGATATCAGCATCACTATCGGTGCATCTCTAATTTCTATTTCTTTTATTCAAAACTAAAAATCACAACTCAGAGCTTTTCTAACTGTCCTCTCTTCATCAGCAGATGGAGATGAAGCAGAGTCTGCTCAGGTGTTTTGCTGCTCAAGGCCGTCTCTCTGCCGATGAACCAGCAGAGAGACACAAGACGGACAGACGGTCAGATGCACACGGTTAACAGCGTTGGAGAACGCAGCGTGGACCTTGAGCTGCCGTCGTTTCATCAGTGCAGTATTCAAGGACAGCAGAAAACATTTGTAGTCCGTCTTTCATTCCGGCTCGTTCCAACCATAGTGTGTGAAATATTGAAATCCAGTATGAAATATCTTTCATAACCTTTTCAAACGTTTGAATAGCTACAACTCCTGCAAAATTAAAGAAGCTCTGTGCGTTTAAACAAAGCTCGGCTAAATAACACGAGTTTGCAAAGATGTTTTTGTGTGTGTGTGTGTGTGTGTGTGTGTGTGTGTGTGTGTGTGTGTAGTCAGAGGCATTAACGGCATGGCAACGGCCGTCATGTTTCACTGCGCTGCATGAATCCAGTAGAGCTCAAGAGCTGCTAGTGGAATACATTAGTGACTGTCCTGCTCGTCTTGCACACGTGAAGCTCACTCATTCACAACTGCATTTCTTATGAGCACATGTTTTCTGAATGTGTGCCATAAAAAAAAAAAAAAGGTCTGTGTATGTGGGTCTGGTGAGAGGGTGGGAGGGAGCGAGACTGAGGCTGAAATAAGGTCACTGTTATAGTTCTATTAGAGGCCTTGATGGAAGTTCTCCTTGTGTTCCCATTTTGCCCAACACCTCCTTATCGACTCACTTTGTGTGCGTGTGTGTGTGTGTGTGTGTGTGTGTGTGTGTGTGTGTGTGTGTGTGTGTGTGTGTGTGTGTGTGTCCAGAGCACTTCTTTCATGACAAGAGTGTCCAGGCCCTCGGGGGCCGCTGTTCTCCTCAAAGACACTAATGTGAAGTGACATGACAGCCAGTGGTGAGCTGCTCTGAGGGCACCTACCATTGTGGAGGAGACCCAAGAGTCTGGCTAGTGGGTGGACAACAATAGAGAAAAGACCTCAAAAGGACAAGGCTTTCTCTCTCTCTCTCTCTCTCTCTCTCTCTCTGAAAGCGTCTGAGGCTGTCGCTCCTGGTTCCCACTCTCTCTCTCTGTTTCCACACAGTTTGGCGCTCAAACGAACCCCAGTGACAAAGTGTTTCGCTATGATCGAACAATTCCTCATTTGAGAGCAAATTAGATTACATCCTTTCTCACACTCACAGCAGATTGAATGCCCTCCCCCACCCAAAAAACAAAACAATGGTGGTGAAACAGTTGTTTGCTTGCAAAAAGAGATGTCATTATTCAGGCTGAAAAACTGTTTGTCACCTGAGGAGCTGCTGTGCGACGGAGACAACGCGCGATATGTTGCATCGGTGCACCTAACGCCCCACTGTGGAGAGTAATGCATCATCACCTAACCTTAAATCAGCTAAATGAGCTGCCCCCCCCCCCCCCCCCCCTTCAGCTCTGCAGGACATTCATCAACACATATAGAGCAGCAGACGACAGCCACCACTGGCCGTCCCACCAGCATGTGGATGCTTTCTTTATTTAGGCCCAGGCTCATTAAAGTTTAACTTCATGCATGTTCCCTTGGAGGCAGAGTCTCATCGGATTTTTTTTTTTTTCTTCACTATTTTGCCACAAAAGAGAGTTCCAGACTCGATGAAGAACAAATACTGAGGCTATTATGAGGAGCGTGTCAATAATTCATAACGGGATTATGCTTTTGGTGAAGAAATTCTGGTCCCCCCCCCCCCCCCCCCCCCCCCGCCAGAATCCCTTTTGGACCAGCTGGTGCTATTCTAACGGATGGCCGCCTGGAGGCGCTAGCCTGTGAGGTCGGCTTTAATTGAATGGGTGCCGTCACAGGTGCGTCAAGCCAGACACGAGGCTGGGAACATACAGGATATTAGGTAGGCTTCCTTCAAAATAAAAGCACATAATTAGTTGGATGCTTCTTTACAAGAAGTATAGCCTGTTGTACAAATGCGAAAATGCATTTCTTCTATACTGTATTTGATTAATAGTTTAACCTAAACGATAATTACTAGATAGGGTTTATATTATGTAATATAGATTATACATTGTATAATTATTATTATTATTATTATTATTATTATTAATAATAATAATAATAATAATAATAATAATACAATATCTTGATATGATAGTCACATGTTCTCACACAATATCACAGAAACTTGTTTCCAAAGTTTGCAGATTCTATAGGAATTTAGGTGCAGTTTTCTCCGGTACTTTAGCTCTGGTTTGTACTACAAAACCGTAACATATCTTGTTGTCTTGCTAAATGTTTGACTTTCTTAACTGGTGACTCCGCTAAGCTAACTTTATGCTAACGTTAGCTTGCCTTGCCTCAGCAGTTACTGACCTGTTACCATGGATACTGACTAGCAAGCTAACTGAAACACAGTTTATCAAATTGATTTATTTTGATACGTGTTTTGTATAAACATATAGATATTGTGAAACATAGCAATATCCAAACACATTGTCATTTATTTTGTAATATTGATTTAATCAATATCAGCCGCATTCACGTGGAATCAGGAACTCGGTAGACGGCAAACCGGAAGTCATGTTGGTGGACGGTTGGACAGGTGAGCAGGCCGGTAAAAAATATATGTAAATTCCGGTAAAAAATGTTAGAAGAATTATTTCAACCTTTATTATTATTAGTATTATTGTTACCTTGTAGAGAAAACCGGCAACGGTAACGGTCGACGACATTACCGTCCAGGTAATAATAATAATAAAAGTTAAAATATTTTAACAACCGGATGTGAAGTAGCTCCCTCACACCGGAAGAAAGTTGCTTCACTTTGCAATAGAATATTAACAAAAGCTGCATTTCATAGCTAACGTTACGTGCATTACAGAATTACATAAAATAAACATATTTTTTAACACTTGGCAACATATCATCATGCTTGTTTAGCTCATTTGCTATTTGGAATTATGCTTAAAGCTATATTTTTTTAGATTAATCAGACTTTTATTGGGGGGACAAACGTAAATAATCTTGTCCTTAATTTAAATTTAAACAAAAATCTTTTATGAATGTTTTATTTTGAAAGCTTTTACCGGAAACCAACATCGTCGTCTGCGTGAGTCACATGGTGTTGCCTCGCCGAGAGAGCTGATGGAGCCACAGATGAGAGAGGCAGGAGGAGGCGAGCCCCTCCGGTTGCGCGTCAGCATCCCCTCAAATAGGCATCCGCCGCTGTCACTGGTGCTCCACATACCGAGAGGCGGACGACCGTGACCCCAAAAACAACAATCTAAAGGCAGCTGTTTTTTTTTTTTTGTTTGTGGGGGGGGCGGGGGGGTTTGCATGTGATGCCAAAGAAGAAGAGGCTGCTGTAGAGGAGGCTGCATGGAGCTTGGCAAAGAATGATAGCGAGGATCAAGGCGCGCTGTCCCGGGAGAACTCATCTGAAGAGCCGGCCGCGAGGGACCGGGATGCTCCTCTAACGCACCTGGGGGCGGGCGGGCGAGTGAGTACAGCACATCCGATCTGCACCTCTTTCGTTTCGGTTCCACTTCAGGCTAACATCTGGGGCAGTTTGAAACCCCCGTTTCCATAAATATATATACATATAAATATATTTGTATCGCCTCCCACCTGTCTGATCAATCATTCATATGCTTCTTAGTAAAAGTGCAGCACGAACCGGGTCAGCGATGTGTGAAAGTTGCCTTTGCAAATTTGGAAAATGGTGCACTTTCTTTTTTTTTTTTTTCTTTTTTTTTTTACGCCGTGCACACGCCCCTGTAACTTAATGCATTCACGCATTTAAGGTTTAATGCCATGCAGCGCATCATAGTAGTGGTAGTCGATCGTGTTCTCCGCTTAAAGTTTTTGATTAGAGCGAACATGTGTTGCGCGCTCGCGTCGGGGCGCAGCGCTATAATTAATAAAGGCTTTTTGTGTGTGTGTGTGTGTGTGTGTGTGTGTGTGTGAGGGGCTCTCCTATCACAGGCGCTCATCTTTAATCCGCCGATGGCCCGGAGGGCGTGGGTTTGCTGTATGTGATGATAAGAGAGGGAAAAAGGCACCAGTCCTACTTACACAGCAGGGCTGATTAATTATGGACTCAGGAGCTGATGAACTCAGAGGAGACGAGTCAAACAGAAACCGAGTTTTATTCAAACAATATCAATTTAATGTGTCATTTTCACCAGGGGAACAAAAAAAGAAGCAAAAATGCAAGTTATTTTTTCTTGAAATGAAGGGTGTCTTGCTTGGCAAAATCCTTGCCACCACCATATCTCTCAACCAGTCTGCCACGATGTCCTCACCTGTAATGAGCTCCGCTCGCTGTGCTGCCGAATGTGTGGGTGTGAGTAGAACTTCTCAGTGCATGTAGATGAATGAAATCCACTTACTATGCAGCAAGGGTTCCCATCTCCAGTGTGTGTGTGTGTGTGCCTCTCTCTATATGTGTGTGTGTGTGTGTATTTCACCTCATTACACTCATTGTGTTGACTTAAGCAGGAGGGTCACCCCTGAGGCCCCCGTTCTGCTGCCGTATTGCCCTGAATTACACCACCCTCCTCGCTCCGACTGCGAGGAGAAGAACATCGTGAGCACGCTGGGCGAAGCCGCCGTTTACCACCGAAAACATTCACGCATGAACGCGGCGTGCGGTTATGTTTGCTGGCACAGATTTAACTCCCCCCCCCCCTCCACATACTCACTATACGAGTGGCGTTTTTCTCTTTGCTGAGAGGTGCTCGACACTTTGGATCCTCTGCGTTTGGAATTTGCGATTTTGAGCGATTTTGAATCTTATGTTGTTTTTTTTCGCAGCCTTGCCCACGCTCCCACTTTGTGCGCAGGGTGCTCCTCTATTCTCGGTTGTTCTACAAGCTGACAAAGAACAACTCCCCTTACTCGCAGCCTTGTGTGCGCTGCATTTCTCCCGGGGCGTCCTCAATATTCTCCCAGAGTATATGTATTAAACATCACGCATGGTGAGCGCCGGGGCCGAGCACTTTAAGGCAGAGTCAGCCTCCTGCAGAGGGTGACAGAACAGTCAGATGGCCCCCACAGGGCCCCGAACAAGTCCTGCTGCTGATGCACCCAAGGCGACAGGACTGGAGCGCTCCTTCCTCCTACCCTTCCCCTCCCTCCCTCCGTCATCCGCCTTCCATCCCGTCATCCCTTCCCACCATCTTGCAGAAATAAACTCTCTCTCTCTCTCTCTCTCTCTCTCTCTCGGGTTCACTTGCACACCTGCAACACGGCTTCTGTGCAGGCGGCAACCTCCGATGCGAAAGTGTCTTAAAACTTGCATTCTCTCTCTCCCCACCAGCAGGGGGCGACTCCTCCTCCTCCTTACTCATTTTTACTGAACAGAGCCTGAACGCATCATGATTTGGAACCTCCATACGTTAGCCGTTAGCACCGGTGCTGCTAACGTTATTAGCTCTCCTCCTGCCGAATCTGTTGTTCACAACGTAACGTTATCAGTGATCGGCTTTGTAAAGGTTCTACCTGGAACCCAACACAAATGGGTTGTACCTAGAACTATATGTAAAAGGTTCCACCCAGAACCCCCAATGAGAGGTTCTACAGACAACATTTCGATGGCGTAAAGGTTCCACTCAGAACCCTCTCTAGAGCCTTTTGTCACGGTCCTGGGGTATTTTGTTTGTTTCCTGTTTTAGTTTGAAAGTCCTCTCCTTGTCTTGTTTTACTTCCTGTCTTTGTGATTGTCTGCCGCGCCTTGATGTGTTCCACCTGAGTCCACCAGCCTCCTTTAGTCCGTGTGTTTTCCTTCTTTCCGTGTCCGGTCGTCTGCATTTGTTCCCGGTGATCCTCGTGTCAGACCGGTTCCTCATCACTTTGGTTTGTTTTGCCGTCTTTCCTTTGTACTTTGTTTTGCCGCAGTCTGCTGCTTCAGTCCTTGTTTCCTGTCGGTTTTATTTTATTTTCTAACAGCTTTTTGTTATCTAAGCTCTCCATTTGTTCATTTGACCTGCTTGCCCGGTGTCTTGCATGTGGGTCCGTCTTTTAAGAACTGAAACCGTACCAGCTTTCCACCTTTTTTTTAAAGGCGATAACCAGAACCCACCCAGGGGGTTCTACCGAGAACCCCTTTAATAATCCCTTTTATATCCCTCAGATCTTTCTCTACTCTAACCAGGGTTTTATTTGGACAGGCCAGCCTGGGCCCACGGGAATCCCCCCCCCCCCCCCCCCCAGCTGCCTTTGACCTTGCGGCTCTTAAAACCGTGAAGCGGAGAAGACAAACAACCGGACCGATCGCGGCGCCGATGACCTCGCTGTTGTTGCAGCAGAACTTGGTGAATTTAAAGTTGTCCTTAAATGCTCTGTGGCTTGATTTGGATTCTCCTTGAAGCCTGAGCGTTGCTTGAAATGCCTCTTTGAGAAATACGGGTTCCATCAAGGGTTCCTTGTGAGACCAAAGGTTCCATTAAGAACTCTTTTCATCCAAAGAACCCTTTTCAAAAGAAAGAGTTTTCAAGGATTGCTGAAAGCCCCCCCCCCAAGAACTGTGATTGTGGTTCATGATTGTCCTGGCTTGTTCTGAACCACATCAGCCCCGAGCCTCTAGGAGCCTCACGAGGCCGACTGCAGAATTGGCAAGAACCCCCTGGGTGAGTTTCAGACGGAACCCTTTGGTTTATGAAAGGGTTCTCGGTAGCCTCTAAACGAAACCCATGAAGTATAAAAGAGTTCTCTGGTTAGCACCTTTGTTAGAAGGTGGAAAGGTTCTGAAAAGATTCTCCAGAGAGGCTTCTGGGTGGAACCTTTGACAGGTGGGTCACGGTGTAACCTTTTATGTTGGGTTTTAGGTAGAACCCCCTGAAAGGGTTCCAAGTAAAACCTATAGAAAAGGTTCTACCAGGAACAAACAAGAGATCTTCTATAGGGACTCGCCAAAAAAACCCTGTTTGGGTGTAGCTATGTGCTTTTTCATAGCAGGTCATCACACCCACACACACACACACACACACACACACACACACACACACTCTATAGACACTGGAGTGTATGATGGTGTGTCTCAGTGTTAATAAGAGAACAGAGAGCACAGATGTTCACTCGTTGTCTGAGGCCTTCGGTTGTTTATGAAAGGTGCAAAAGTGTGATGTGAGCTCAACAGATCACCGAGCAAATGGTGCGTGAATCCTCAAAGTGTGTGTGTGTGTGTGTGTGTGTGTGTGTGTGTGTGTGTGTGTGTGTGTGTGTGAGAGAGAGCATGTCAGCTGTGTGCCTAATAGCTGAGGGATCTGGGGGCCATAGATTGGCCAGTCAGCCACACAGATGTGCCCTATAGCCTGGACTCGAGAAGTTGCCGGGGCCTCGAACTGGACTGCCACCCAGCATTAGTGCCACGGATCCGTGACCAAAGGGCTCAGGGCACCAAAAACCCCACTGTCTGCATAAAGCGCCCTCCATTATTAATGCGGCGTGTATCGGGGCAATAAGAGGCGAGGGAAGGAAACGAGGAAATGGGCGCTGAAGGGAGGACGACGAGGGACGCCGAGCGGATAGAAGTGGAAGTAGTTTTTCTTTCCCACGTCTGCGTCGTCCTCGTCCCACGGTGAACTCGACATGCGGTACGTTTAAACAAAAAAAAAAAACAAGATCACCATAGCAACAGGAGATCAAAAGTAATCTTTCAATTGCTCTCCTCTTAGAGACATGAAAAGAAAAAGAGACATTGACCAGTTAGACCTTCATCTTTATTAACACGTTGCAGCTCAGCCTTCACACCGGTGGTGCCCCCCCCCCCCCCACACACACACACACACACACACACACTCATTAATTGTTGAGTGCACGGTTAGTTTAGTATCCGTCATCTGAGCACTACAAAACGTTTGGGGCTGGGTCCAGCGTTGCCATTAGAGAAGCAGCGCTGTAATTCATAAGTATCGATTCCCGTCTCGGCAGCATTACGGCGTAATGTCCCAGAACACGACGGCGTACAACACAATAAATAAGGCAGCGCCGGAAAAGCTGTGTTTCAACACAGATATTCTGTGAACTCCCCAGTTGTGTCAGACGCGATATACGCTCATAATTCAAGGCGTAATCTTCTCGTTGTGAACACTGCCGCTCCGTTGTTGCGTGTGGACGATGCTCCCCAGCCTCTGTTTCACAGTTAGCAGCCGACGCGCTGCTGTGCTGAAGCTTCCGTCGGCTTCACGCGCTTCATAAATGGGATATTTGCAACATTGAAAATATGCAGTTTTTAGGCCCTTATTCCGACAAAAAAAAAAAGATTCCTAATAAGCTTTTTTTGCATGAATATTCCACTAATGTTACTGTTTGAATGCGGCCGTGCGTACTGCGATTAACGTGAAACGACCCCCATGCTGCACCCTCATCACCGGGGCCCGGTGAATCCCACGCCGGCCGTGTTGGACGGGTCGATGCCCCGACGTGCCGTTCATCACGTCAAAAAATGCAGAAACGTGGAACGGCGGAAGAAGCCTGTGTAAGTTTTCCACCGGTGGCAGACTTTTGTTGGACCGTGTGAACTCAGCCCCCCCCTCTTTTCATTCCTTCAACTAACTTATTGAAACGATCGGCGTTGAGATATTTGCGCATGTTTTAAGAAATCTGTCGATATCCGAGTCCTTCATGATGTTTGAAAGTAGGCGTGTTTCTCCTTCAGACCAGGAATATGATTTATGTTTGTTCTTCTAATGTTCCATTCAGAATAAGGCCTAATTCAGAATATCCAAACAGAATATGAGTTTGGATTTATGGCTGTTCCTCTAATGTAGTAACATTACAATTTGTAGAATGTAAAATAAAATATTAAACTTAAGGCGAGACAAAAAAAATCAAACTACTAGATATCACCATCAAACTTCTCCACCTGATAACTTACATTAAAACAAGTATTTTACAAGTTAAATTCAGGAAATATATGTTTATAAATGCAAATGAGGCATTATCTTATTAAATATGTTCATACATTTCCTGAACAGGAATCTGAATATTGGATGAAGCCCGGTTCAACATATTCTGAAGGTTTTCTTTCCTCTCATTTGAAAGAAGACATGTTATGGAAGCTAAATAGCGCCAAAATCTCAAAATTGACCAGTGCATTAAGAGCTATGATTTAGACCAGCACAACTATTAAATAATGTCAAATCAGTCTTTTTAATGACCATTTTTACTCCAGCAGGCCGCTCTGCATCTATGCTTTAAAACAAACACAGGAGACGCTTTTGTTTTCTTATTCTTTAAGTTTGTCACTTTTGTGGGTGGAGAAGTGTTCTCGCCGGTTTAATCTGCGCAAACAGAGCGAATCATCTGGGTCTCATTAGCGAGGACGGGATGCTCCTCT
>NW_027176583.1:0-162199 GCF_023349555.1 Cebidichthys violaceus
TCCGATACACATCAGGGTAAAGTGCGTAACGTCACTGAAATGTACCCGTGTGTCTTGTGTCAGCTGTCGGTGTTGACGGGCGTTCGATACCTCCAGACCTCTCTGGAGAACGTGCTGAGACAGGGCGACCTCGACTCGGGGAGTCCGACGGCTGGCTGCTGGAGAACGGCTTCATGGAAACCGCCCGCACCAACCTGAACATCATCAAGTGCCTCGGCAAGGGCAACCAGATAGACACGGCCAACAACGGAGACCCCAACATCAACGTTCCCTCCACCTCTAAAGCGCACTACGGGCCGGACAACGTGGCCCCGAAGGAGACGCCCGAGGCCTGTTGACCCTCCCTCAGGCCTCAGAGGACCAGACGCCCTGAAAGCAGAAGTCAGGGCCGTTTCCCAGTTACTTGAAAAGAGTTTGAGTCAAGAATTACAAAACACCTCTACAAAGGTGTCTGTGTGAGGAAACTAAGGCATATTGTGGATAATATCACACGATATATAATACATTTGCTACTACGATGGGGGTCAATATTTTCCAAAATTGCAGATAATGCCTTTTTGAATTTTTCCATACACACGTTTTCCTTTTTTTTTTTTGACGATGCAAATATCCAAACACCACAAACGTGCATCATTATTTGTACGTCTGTACAAACTGTCAGCAGTTTTAAGGCCACGTTTTTCTCAAAGCGTGAGTAGTTTAGAAGTACTAGAGCAAAAACATGTAGGAGATTTGAATTAAGTCCCGAGTGCTTTGGCCTCCTCAGGTTAATGAGGTCTTGCGGTATAAGACCTGGAAGAGCGTGAGCTTTACGTTAGTGCTGGGTGTTCAGATCAACGGATCCCTTCTGTGCACATTACCGGACTTTAAGAAGCAAATTCTAGGAATCTAATCGATTGCTCATCATTCATTTATAAATTCATAGGTTAAGGCGTCACGACAACGACTCATGTGCCTCAGCAACGCCACCATGGTCTTATCCAAACACCTCAGACACTTTTGCTAGAACTAACAAAAACCTGACGATAAACCTTCTGTGCTGGTGATGGTTGGCTCAAAACCGGTGCATCGCAAACTATAGGCTGCTGTGTCTTTGTTTCAACGTCGATCACATTGACTGGAGGCTGGATGTTGTCTGTGGGTCAAAGGAAGTCTGCTTCTTCTGACTTATCATTTTCAGAAATGATAAGAGCACATGGCAGCTGAGGAGTCGAGTTACAGCGTAGAACGTTTGGGGGGGGGGGGGGGGGGGGGGGGGGGATACAGAAACTTGGCGGTTGCTAAATTAAAGCTTCTCGCTGTGAGACGTTAAAATCCAGGATCAAACTTGTGAAATGAGACAATCCTGCCATCTATACGTCACCCGGGGGCTCTCACTTGACGGATGACGAAACATTGATGGAAAATAGATTATTAATTTATCGTACGGGTGAGCAACGAGGAGATTTTTTTTTTTTTTATTCCATTATAATGAAACAAATCTAATCCCATAAGAGATTATAGACACTAGTGTACTCGGATGGATTCAGGGCACAGGAGCAGTTCGTCCGTATGGAGGCGAGTGTCTTTATTTCTATAGCCTGGAAGTCATGAAGGACCGTCAAACAACACATTCCATATTCACACGCTTTCCCGAAAAGGAGCAATAACCGGGAAAAAAAAGATACGATGTAGTACATTTCCCTCTTAAATAGAATATTGAACGTTGTTTTGTGGGAAATTTAAATTGAATTTGTGTTAAGTGGATTACCAGCAGATGGTGAAATATGACTAATCTGTCGAGCAAAGGTCCCCTTGATAAATTTTATTCATTATAAACATACATCTGATACTCATAATCACTTTGGCCTAATAGGTTTTTTTAGTTACAGGGCATATCATGATGCTATATAGTGCGGCAGAGATGTTTCATATAATTCACCCACTGATTCTTAAGGGCAGTGAGGACTTATAACCATAGATGACAACAACATGGCGTCAGAATGTCTGCTTATGCTACAAAGTATTTATATCAGGAAATCATGGAAGCAGGTTACTGTATACTTTTCTCAGAATATTGAGTTTGTTTTAATACAACTTTGAAAATAATGTATCTTCTATAAATGTTTTATCCATTACATACGCTTCTATATGTGAGTAGAGGTAACAGGATGTGGCTCCGTTATTTGGAGTGTCTACATAGTTAAACGGGCAAAAAAAAAAAAAAATGCCAAAATGTGTGAGCTCTACCGAGATGTTTCTAAATGAACGTCACCTCCAAAAACAGCATAATAACTTATGACAAATCATAATTTATAAAACCAAAAAGAGAATCCAGCAAATTCACAGCATCACTGAGAGAAATGAAATATATAAACTGATACCTAAAACATGTTGGTGTGTATCTGATGTTTGTCTTTATTTGAATGAGCCTCTTTAACGTTACTCTAGCAGAAACTCAAATTAAATCAAGGCGACTTGGTTTCCTCTTGTGAGTGGCCCGCCTCTCTGGAACCCAGCGGGGGTTTCATCGGGGGAGGGATCGGCTGCTCGGGCCTCCTTTGATTGCAGGAGGGTGGTTTGGTGTGTGTGTGTGTGTGTGTGTGTGTGAGTATACATATGTGTGTGTGTGTGTGTGTGTGTGTGTGGGGGGGGGGGGGGGGGGGGGGGGTCTGCCTAAGGAGCACTGGAGCAGATTGTGCTCTGTGGCTGTGCTCTTTACTTCCCGTCCACCACAGCTGGAGCAATCATCACAACATCTGCCACTCAAAGGCAAACATTACGTTGACCACCTCTAGGCTGCGGGCGATTTCTTCCAGGATGCAATGCTGCTGCCACAGCTGGTTCAGCTTCCTGTAGCGCTCGGGGCAAAGGTGCAATGGATTGCCTCTTCTATATAAAAAAAAAAAATGTAAAAAGACAGAAGGCCTGAATTATTCAAGGTTTGTCACAAAAAAAGACATAGGAGTATGAGAAAAGGATGTACTTCATGGCCAGGACTACGGAAGCAGCGATGAGTCAAATAAGCAGTAGGTTGTTTTTCCAGTGACATCATTGTTGAAGGACATTAAACTCTCCGAGACGTTTGTAAAGTAGGACAGGGCTACTAAACTGTGACTTGATAGAACGTGTGATATGGTGGCCGTAGGAGGCAATCTCTACATTTTGCAATTCTAGACAGAAGGTTCTTTTTTTTTTTTCAGTTCAGCACCTGGAAGAGACGCTGCGATTCTTACCCGAGGTGAGGGTCAGTCTCCCCGTAATCGTCCAGGTAAGGAGCGGGGTATGTGCTTCCTCGAGTCTTACTGGCCATCAGCACAATTTCACACTCTCTTATCCTGTCGACGTGAAAACAAACTTCAGTTATACGCAGCGCATTTCAAACAAGACAACATGTGATTCAAAGTTAAAAAAAAAAAAAAAAATGCTCTAAAAAGGCCTAGAATTCACCCACCGGAGGAACATGCCCACTCCAGCCCCGCAGGTAGCAGCGTGGGCAGTGCAAGCTCCCACATCTTCTCCATCCAGCTGGCTGAGACAGCAGGAGCTCTGGGAGCACAGCATGGCCCCGCAGAACAGGCACAAGGTCGGGTGCTTCCTGTCGTCGTCTGTAGATTTGGGACACCTGAGGGGGGGAAAGTAGAGCGTGAACATCTCGAGGAGATTCTCCACTGAAAGAGCTTGAATTCCCCCCGCTTACTGAAAATGGCTGGCTTGATTGAGGAGAGCGCTGTAATCCTCGGGAAGATCAATCAAACGGTTCCTTCTCCTGGGGTATCTGTGGAAAAGAGTATATGGATCAATAATTAGGAGCTGATTTATCGCAAAATAAAAGTGGGGCTGAAGTAAAACAAAAAGGCCAAAGTCTACCTGACGGTCTGAATTTTGCCTTTCAGGGCTTTGGTTACAGCTGGACTCCCACACCACCTAAGGAAGAAGAAGCACCGTCATAAAAACTGCCCACCTCACCGGTGAGTATGGAAAAGATCAGCGATCAGACACTTTGGCCGAGCCTCGACGTTCATCACTTACCTTTTCAGCAGCGGAGTAACGGTGTCTCTGCTCCTGGAAGAGCTGGAACACATTGGAGGGCAGTGCCAAGTAGCTGCATAGCGCCTCCATCTGTCCTTGTGAGGTAACTGCAAGAAACCGAAAATGTTCATCTTGAATTCGTGAAATCATCATGTGTAGTTATAATGATAGAATACTTGACCTACCAGCAGTACTGCAAAGCTCCTCTGGAGGATGCACTCCTGTAAGGCAATTAAAAAAGAGAGCAGCGCAGCGCAGGAAAGGTTCAATTCCTCTCTTCACTCGCTCTGCCACGGAGAGGGCCCGGACACATCTGGAATCGGCCTGATGAGCAAACCACAGAACAAATGAGTCAAAACCAGCTGAAGACGGTTCACATTGGCGAGGACGTCTCTGAGAAGACAGCGTGGAAAACAAGACCAGAAGTAACGTTTGCCTCCACTGAGAGGGCGTTACAAACAGGTTCCTGTCACAAAAAAATGTACACATCTACCCGAGTGATTATACCGCCTGATAAACAACAGGACGACGAGAAACACTTGTACCTTTCGGTGAGTTGCGACACTGAAGTGTAGAGCTCCGCTGCCGCTTTCGACTCTTCCGTCTCCTCTCCGGCCACTGCAGGGAAATCTACGTAGAAATGACACCGTGATTTAATCCTCCTCGACACTGAACGGCTTCTTTCTGCAGGAGTTCAGTCAATGAACCCGGTGGGTGCGGCGTCGTAGGGTTTGTACCTGTCGAGGAAAGGAGGACCTGCAGCACGTGAGCCATGGTGACCAGATGAAGGATGTGCAGGTGGTTGTAGGCAGAGCTGACGGCAGACGGCTGCAAGTCCACGGCCTCCTCCTGATACAGGGCAGGTACAGACAACACCAAGCCCACCTGACGGAACACAGGAACACACACCATCAACAACAAAATAGGCAAAATCTGAAATATTTATCAGTATATCATCAAGTTTCATGAGTGCACACATCAATAACCATCACAACCATTAATCATCGATAGTTATATTCAACAGGACTTGTTGAGAGATGAGGACCAGAAGCGTTGGAGTCCATCACTGTTCCCTTCAGGGGAAACCTACCAGAAGATGGAAGAAGTCCACCTCCGGCAGAGAAGGGGTGTTCTTTCTGCCCATGGCCGGCAGCAGCACTGCGGGAGAAGTTTGCAGTCATGACCACAAGGTAAATGGACATCAAGCCGTACAACAATATCCAAATAAACACATGTACGTATTCCTAAGTGAGCACATACCCCCCAACATGTCGTTAAAGTGCCTCTGAATGACAGCCTGGGAGCTCTTAATTCTCTGAGCTGCTGAAAACTGAACAATTGCCTTCAGACCTGCAAGCTAAAAAAAAAAAAAAAAAAGAGAAGAATTTGAAGAACTGATCCATTATACATTACATGCATTATGTTAACTTTTCATGTTGGTCCAACCTGTCTGTTTTGTAAGGACCCGAAGAGTGACTTTCCCTCTTCCTGCAATATGTTTTCTGTAAAAACAATGCGAACATATTTTGAGAAGCGCAAAAGCATGACAAGGGGTAAATTGACACAACAAAGCCTCCGGACGCTGACTGTACCTATGGCCTGAATAGTGAAGGCACATGTGTTCCAAGCCATGAGGGGCACGCGTGGGCACAGCTCATTGGGTGCCGTCTGCAGGCCCACCCTGTGAACCGTGGTGGCGCAAACAACCAGCATCTCCACCACGCTGTCGGAGAACTTCCTCCTAAAAAAAAAACAAACAACCGGCCGCAGAGAATTCAAAACTGATGCATTATGGGGAAACATAAGAGACTTGAGGAGCGGCGAAGGAGGCGCTGTGACGGTTCCACTCACGGCTCTTGTACTCCGTAGCTCAGAATGGATCTGAAGTCCGTCTGGCCCTCTCCACACAGCCCCGCGTCGCCATCGACACTACTGCCCTCGCTGTTGCAATCTGCACAAGAGAGAGAAAGAAAATCAGCATTTATCTCATGTCAACAACCAGGCGTAATGGCATTTAATGGAAAGTAACTCGTGGTGTGCTGCTGAATAAATCTCTCTCTGCGGCTGCTTTACGGTAAAAAAGCAGCCTCTGCCGTTCACCCAACCAAAGACATGCAACCATTGCATGTCGAGTGTGTCGAGTGTGTCTTCTTACCATTTTCCTGAGTGACTGACTTGAGTCCTCTAATCCTGGCGGAGAGGATCTGGATCCAGCGAGGCAGGGTCAGATGCTGTCCAATTATCTCTGCATTTTCACTGTACACAGGGGAAAAACGCATTCAAACCGACTTCCATGCAGCGAATGCTCCGTTAGCTGTATGGAGTCAGACGGTGAACTGGACTTACTAGTTAAACATCAACCTTTCAAACGGGATGAGAGGGACAACGGTGTTGCACAGAGACTTGCACAGGGGACACAAGTACTCTCCGTTCTCCAGGTCGATGATCAGCTCAACGTGGAGCCGGTTCCTGGTCATATTCTGAACGGCCTCAAAGTATCTGAAAAACACAGAGAAGAACACCGTAATGGCAAATTACCTGTCAAGTGGACCACACACACACACACACACACACACACACACACACACACACACACACACACACACACACACACACACACACACACACACACACGCGGGGAGAACTGACAGAATAATAGCAAATGTGTTCTTGTAATAACTCACTTTTGCCAACATGTGGCATGCATGACATGTCCACAGCTGCCGGTGTGGGTTCCAACTGCCAGTTCAGGAGGCATGAAGAGGGGATATGACGTCGCTGTCCCTTTAAGGGTGAAATACAAACGCACATATGACTCAGATGAGTCTGATTTCCACCCCCCTCCCACCCCCACCATC
The DNA here is from genome assembly GCF_023349555.1 of Cebidichthys violaceus. Lineage (NCBI taxonomy): Eukaryota > Metazoa > Chordata > Actinopteri > Perciformes > Stichaeidae > Cebidichthys > Cebidichthys violaceus. The sequence goes on from NW_027176583.1 coordinate 6,870, forward strand.
AAATTACAGTTGTTAACGATGCGACGGAATGATTAGTGACCGAAGACCGACCGTCGGCTCTGTTGGTCGGTATCCTCCCCCTGCACTGAGTCAGCACCGTGGACCTCTGGACACACGCGGTCAGCACCATGGCCGGAGCCTGGGCCGCAACCTCCTGTTCTTCCTGGCAAAGAATGCAGGTGAGCACCTCCCTCTCTGCCGGAGAGGACCCTCGGTGGGGCCCGATGGCGACACACAGCTCCGTGTGCTCCATGGCACAGCTGGAAGAACAAACATAAACCCCAAACTAGAGTTAGCCGAATGAATTTGGCTTGGATTTCGATCGCAAGCCAGCTAAACACACCCAGGGATGTGTGGTAGTCACCTCTCAGTAGCTGCAACAGGCTCTCCCTGAGTCCCGCTCTCTGGCATGTTGTCATACAGCATCTTGTTTGACTCGATGAAGTTTTTCTGCATTTTAGACATCTGGGCCATAATCTTCTGCCGGTGGAGTTTGGCTGCCTCTGCCTTCCTTTTGCGCTCAGCTTTCTCTTTGTCCTGAGCACTCTGGAAGAACAACAAGTCAGACCCTAAAACCTCTCAATACCGAGAAGATACACAACGCAATTAAGCTGTTATTTCTTATCATTTCATGACGGACAGCTGTATCGACAAACATCTGATGCTTTAAGGAAACCGAATGAACGATGAGTCGTCAGTGGGATGCTGTAACGCACGGCAGGGAGGTTGTGAGCGCTGCAAGGTGCCTTTTAGTTTGAACAACTGTAGATTTGACACTTTTGTAAATGGATTTACTTTTTGAGACAATGACATGAGGCTCTCTAGTTATCAGGTTTTTACGCATCGTTCATCGCTCTTTTACCTCTTCTGGCTTGCTTGTATCCACACTCATGGAGGCTGTTGGACTGGACTTCTCTCTAAGGCACTTGACAATCTCAAACATCTAGCAGAAAAACATTCACATAAGATGGAGTCGGTAACTGGAAAATAAATGTATCACTCTCACACGCACACAAACGCACTTTCTTTCCTTTGTTGTTGTTAATAATGTATTGTTATTGTAAGACATCACATATTGTTCAAATACTTCATAGTCATATCTTATGTAAATTACTTTTGTGTTCTCTATAATAATGTGATATTTTAATAATGTATAGGTGGAGGCTTTAAATAAGCCCAGTGGGTTTAAACTGAACTCAGTCTCCATAAATGATGTGAACTGTGATGTGATGAACATTGAGTATTTGAGCAGTCTACCTGTAGAACCCATTTAACCATGTCCTTTTGAGCCTCCAGGGAAGGAACCGTCTTAATCTTGGACAACAGGAGGAAGACGGACTTGCCTTGTTCTGAACCAATTCCTGGAAGAACAGAAGAGACATTTATGTCCCAAAATCCACAAAAACGAACAACATTATGAGAAATAGTCAGTAAGCTGTACACAAAACAGTCACGGCTTCACTCACTGCGGGCCTTCAGGCTGAAATCAAAGGCCACTTCCTCCATAGTGCTCTCCTCCAGCTGCGTTTTCTCTTCCAGCAACGCCTGACCCATCAGGTGCAGGGCCTGTGTGGTAAACGCATGCACTTTGTTACTGCGAGGGGTTCGAGTAGTGAAAGGGCAAAAGGCGGAGCAAAGGTAGACTCTGTAAAGTCAAAGTAGATGTAACGTCTACCCTCTGGATCATGGCTTCTGTCCAGTGAGTGGCCCGGTCCTCTGCAGCTCTCTGCAGGGTGTGTCTCAGGATGTGGACGATGATGTCACAGCTGAGCAGACGCACTATGCTGGAGAAAGCTGGGCAGAAGGCGGGGGGCACCGGAGGACGCAGAGCTGAGAGTGGAATAAAGAACCAGGGGGAATGTCAGTGGATTCAGCAGCAGCAGCTGGGACGTACGGATCGGTACATCCTGGAGCTACACAGAGACGTTGATCACCTTTATCATGGCCTTCGTGAGTCCTCCTCTTCTTCTGAGACTCTTCTGCCTGCAAAAAGAGTACAAAAAACGTGAGAATGAAATGAGGAACACAAATGTGTCACGTTAACGGAATTAACATTGCATTACCTTGCTATGCTGTGATCTTGAATAATGGTAGAAGAAAGGGTTGAATTCCACCAGACGCTCTTTTTTGACTCCGTACAAGCCGTGCCCTGAAACTCCCGGTTTTCTAAAAACAGAAAAAGTAGAATAAAACAGATTAAATTCACTCTGAAAAGATTATCAAGATAAAACTCAAAAGCTCTTTTCACGGTATTTACATACTTGAAGGTGGCAACTTTGGTAATAACAGTCTCCAGGCCTGTTTCATGGCTCTCCTACAGAAGGAAAAAAACATTTTGAACTCGTTTCTCCAAATGATCATTCCCTCATTAACTCGTTAATTTAGGCCGCGTGTCGCTTACGTTCTCCGGCAGACCCTTGACCAGGCTACTGTGAGCCATGGGTTCAATGCACAGCAGGTGGATCACCTCCCTCATGGTCACATCCTCTTTGGTCACCTGACTGATCCCGGGGACGTAGCGCTCACCTGGAAACACAACAGTAGTCAGACGCTGCGGTCCGGTTCCTCTTCAAACCAACTTTGATTAGCAGAACGTGACTCTGTACCAATGACGACGATAAGGAGGTAGAGCATCTCTTCTGTCAGGCGGTTCCACTGAATCAGTTCATCCTGCAGATTTGTGTTGCATTTCATCAGTAAGTAGATCATTTATACGACACAACAACTCTTTTTATTCTGAATGATTCCTGGGGTGTTACTTGCCTGGTCTTTGTTTGTACTTCCTTTAAAATAATCAAAGAGCTCAAATCTCAACAAGACCAGCATGAGGAAGTGGTTGGGGTCCATTTTGGAAGCAGCTATCTGTAAACAATATTTGTATGGAGAGCCATATATCACCACATTGTGTGTATATTAACAAATCTCAAGACTTTCTCTACGTCTGACTGCCACCGACCTGGAGCATGAGAATGTCCTTATCGTACATCTCGTCCCTGCATTTCACATCCTGATAGTAGTAGACCTGACCATGTGGGGGGAAAAAAAAACGATTAATTTACTTGTCATTTGTTAACAGAACAGAGAGCATACAGAAGAAAAACAAAGCCTCCAACAGCCAAATAATGCGGTGTACCTGGCTGACCAACGAAATCCCGTTTCTCCGCCACATTTCAGCCGAGACCTGCGCAGCCAGAACCACACAGCGCAGAGGATGCTCTGCCAGGAAGGTGTGGTCAAAGCGCTCCTGCAGCAGACAGAGAGCGAAACACAACTGTGTAATGCCTGCAGTGGAAGGTGAGACACACTGAACACTTAAAGCTTAGGAAATAAGAGTTTTCATGTCGCTTACAGGATCATCCAGACGTTCAACTGCCCCCGTTCTGCACAGGAGTACATACAAACCTGCGGATCGCAACGCACAGAGTGGTAAGTTCACGCAGCAACAGAAAAACACCAAATAAATCACTAAGCGCCTCAAGTCTGAGCTCTCCTACCAGCCAGTAGCCTGGAGATGGGCAGATGTATGCTGACTGGCTCTTGAGACACTTTGTAGGGCCGAACGTGGAGGACGTGCTTTGACATGTAGTAGTTAGTGGCCTCCCTGTGGAAGGGCTGGTTACTGCACTGCATCAGGACTTTGTGGCACTCTTCAAACGCAAGCAGCAAGATCTCGTCCTGAAGGGGCAAACCAGCAATAATAGACCACAGTGAACGGAGGGTAAAGGGGGGGGGGGGGGGTTTATAGTTGTCCTCCTTCTGTTTGTGGGAGAACTCTTTTGTTTTGACGGACAACTCACATCAGAGGAACACCAGTCTTGAAACATAGCAAGAATGTGGCGAAGCTGGATCTGAAGAGAAAAGCCAGCCTCCCATTCTGGCTCTACCGCAATGTGTTGACCGAACTGGCGCTTCACTTCCTCCATACCCTAATAGAAGAAGTGAAAGTGGAAATAAAAAGGTCAGGATGGATTCAATATCTGGTTTGTCGAGTCACCATGAGCTGATGTAATGGCCCTGGTATTGCACACTACCCAAGAGCTAAATCAGGGTTGAGAACATGATTACCTGCATGCATTTGAGAAGCCCAAGAAAGACTTTGAATCCCTCTAAGAACTCTCTCCGCAGCTCTTCGGTCCATATCGAGGGTTTACTGATCAGAATATACCTGAGAGACACAAGTTACATCTTAGATAAAGTAAATAAAAAAAAGAGTTAATTAAAGTTGTTGCCAGTTTATTGACCTGAGGTCGTGGAAGATGATCTGGATGCGTGAGAACTTGTCGGAGTTGTAGCCAAGGAAGAAGAAGCGATTGTTGTTATCCAGATGTTCACGCAGCAATTCCATGACCGTCCCGACGATCACTTTAATGACGTTGCCCTCTTCGATGAGTTGTCTGGCCTAGAAGAGGAACAGAAGAGGAACGTGAGGGCATAGACGAGACGTTAAGGCGCCGACATATATACGCAGCTCTACCGACAAGCAGCCCTCACCAGCGTGGGTACGGTGAATATCTGAACGGACAGAGCAGTGATGGATATGCTCCTCTCGTGGTCATCGACAATGAAGTCCTTTTGCAGCTGCGTATAGTACTGAAAACACAAAGATGGAGCATGTATTAGTTTACGTAGGTGAAAGAACTGCATAAAATGTAATACATTCCCTCCTTTTTTTTTACCTTTGTAAACTCAATCGCAAAAAGCCTCTTGAACTCGGTCTCCATTAGCATGCTACAGAAAATCAGTTCATGGACTATCTTGCGAGCTCCTTGAGGAAAATCAGAAAAACACCTTCATGTTAGTGTCATTTGGAGTCAAGTTGGAATGAAGCGTGGACTGAGAATCAAGCCGAGGTTGTAACGTGCCTTTGTACATCCTGCCGTCGTGCAGCATGAGTCTGCTGATGAGGCACGGCCGGTCTCCGTCTGCGTTGGCCTCTAGTGCCACCTGACAGAAGGCCTGTCTGAAGCCCACTGCACAACACACACACACACACACACACATATATATATAGGTTCCCAGTCACATGACATGTTTTCTAAACAATGGCACACATGGAAGGTGCACAATCAAGAAATAAAGCTACGTCTGTGTGGTGCAAGTACGGAGACGACGGCGGCGGCACCTGAGTAACTGATGATCTTTTGGAACCAGGGGCCGAGGCGCAGAACGAACGTTTGATGAGCCATGACTGCTGCGTGGAGGATCTCCACGCGTAGCGGCTGCAGGGAAATGTGCTCCGAGTTGGACTGCAACACAGCAGTGAAGGGTTTAGATTCAGAGCTCACTTGACAATTCCAGATTTAAGACGAAACGTTATTCTAAATGTCTCGGTTTCTGCCGTTTACCCTGATGAGATCTCTTGCTTGCTGACAGGAACGAAGGGTCCCTCTCTTTACGGCCCGCCGACCCTGTGCAACAGTCCACAAAAATTACAAAACGGCCATAACCTGCAATGGATATGATGACTGCAATTATGGAATTCAAATCGTGACAGTGTTGTAAAGGAAACGCTCCGAGCAAACACAGCCGTGAAATACCTCTTTGTCAATAAGTGCCGTGTGCGTCTGCGCTTCAGCCTGATCACAGTTAACGGACCGCTGCAGGGTGTAGATCACATGGTCGTACGAGTGGTGCTCATCATTGTACAGCACGCAGTAGTATGCGTTGTCTTTTGTCCTGCGCGGAGAGACGAATACACCGTCAAAGTTAAAATGCTGCGCTTTGCATATGGAGTTATGTACATGCGTGCGATTCGACGGGCCGTACCGGGGCTGGAGGTCCGCCGACAGCTCCAGGTTCTCCTCCCACACCAAGAAGTCGGTGGCGTAGTGCAGCAGTATCCGGAACAGCCTCTCAGCGCGGCTGTATATGTCCGGCTCCAACACACACTCATCCTGTGCAAAATGAGACAAAAAAAAAATAAAATAAAATTGCACGGGACTTTTTGAGCATGCAACTAGAACTCTAAGGAGGTCTCTTAGCTCCATGAGGAACATTCTGGAAGGTCTTCAGCTTTACAGAAACTATCATTTAGTGAACCCGAATTTGTAAATGACGTAAACATTGAACCTGTCCTGATCCTATAGTGATGAAAGTGTTCCAAGATTAAATAATCAACTTTTCTGAAATTTGTTGCAATAACCTTTACTAATTGCCTACTTCCTGTGTCAGCAGCACTAACTCTACAACATGACGAGAAGTGGACTAAATGTGTTCCCGACTAAGAGCTCGACAGGCAGCTGACCCTGTGAAGTGTATACATCAAATCCCCTGAGAGCAAACATTCCACATAGCAGCTAAGTATTTCATACAAGTGTCTGACATTTAACACACAAACCAAACATACACTGTGTCTGTGTAGCTACACCAGCCTCTACGTCACACCGCTGTGTGAGAACAAGCCCTGGAATCTACCGCAACCGGACCAAGAAGAAGAAGTCTGAAACAGCGTGGTGGGCTTTCACGCGTTCATGGTCCTCTGATGCGCCACTGCTTGTGAAGTACAGGTTCAGGTCTGGTGTAGAAAACACAAAGCGGCAATCCAGGCCGGTGCCAGCGACGGCTCTGTTAACAGGAACACCTGCTGTTTACGGAAAATGGCGCCGAGCCGTCGAGCTGTGCATCTGCTCAAATCCCCCCCGAGCAGGATCTTATCAGAGGAAAGCCCAAACGCTGATCAGCAAAGAAAGGCCTGACAAACAACTGCTAGAGCAGCGCAATCAATCACCATGTGTCCAGCTGCAGTTCAGTCGCTGTAAACGGAACGCTGCACAGTTCGGCAGGATATAAGAAATTGTGGAAAGGCTGTTTTCAACCAGTCTCCCGAATCTCTGAAGCTCGTTATAAGTGTTCTCAGCTGCTACACGTCAACAAAGTGCTTTTCTTTCTCGCGTCCGGATCCAAACCCACAGCCAAGAGAGCAGCATCCAGGACTAAGATGGGAAAATAAGCATTCTGGGGTTCACTGACACAGAATGGGACAAGTCCGTCCGCCCCCCCCGTCCCTCTTTCAACTCTATTATGTAACTCACCGTTACCATAGCAGTGGCTGCCCCAGGGTCATGTTTGGAGCAACAGGGGCCGATCTTCCAGGCTTCTATGTCCCCACAATCACAGAAGCCCCCGCCTGATGACGCGTGCATCTGGGAAAACAATGTACATATGGTCAGAGTAATGTATATATACACACACACACACACACACACACACACACACACACACACACACACACACAATTAAGTTCTTGAAGTTGTGGGAGTTTGAACATGAGAGGACAAAAATAAGGCCAATAATGAATGAGTTAATGGTAGATTTTAATGGGTCTGTTGTGTCCTTTTCCTAACGCTTAAAGGACATAGAGAAGAGTAATCAAGTTGACATCAGAGCACACTGTGCACAGGAGGGAATCACAGCAACCAGTGAGTCCATTTAGAAATCTCAGAACATAAATCTAATGGAGGACTGATTTTCTATTATTCACAATTATCAAGAGGAGGAAGAAGCTGACTGCGAGTCATCAAAATCCCCCCCAAAAAAACATGAAGGTTATATTGACACCAACCTTGTAACGATGACCTTTGTGCACGCTGTCCTGGAAGCAGTCCATGCACAGGACACAAGTGGGATCTATTGCACAATCCCTGCAATGACAATAAAATGTATTACGTGACAAAAGGAAAGTGTTCTTTAAGTCTGTAGAACATGATGTGTAGGTCAGGGCATCTCTGCAGCACAGATATCTAGTATTTTATCATAACTATTATTATTATTAAGATCAGAGGATCTATTCGGACCTGCAGGAGTAGACCGTCTCTCCCTCTTTGAAGACGCGTCCACAGAGCTGGGAGGAGGTGCTGCCCTGCTTGAGCTTCTCCAAACCCTCCTGAGGATCCTCTCCGAACAGGAAGCACTCCAGAGGGTGGAAGAGTCGGCTCTGCATGAGCTCCTCTTCCTCCTGAGGGCTGGACTCCTTCTTCAGGCAGAAGATCTGCGGCACCTGCTCCTTCAGGTAGCGGAACAGCTCCGCCCTGCTGTCTGCAGCCTCCAGCCATTCCTGCCAGATAACCGAGAAGGGGAATGACCATTTTTGCAGTGACTCACATCTGTCTCCACCCAGTGATTCATAACCACACGTAATAAGTCACAGAGATGCATGTTAACTTCAGCAAAGAATCACCTTTAAATAAGCAATTAAGACTTCAAATCTTTGTTTCAGGAGAATTGAGAAAGATTAGAAAGATGAAAACTTTTGCAATAAAAAAATAAGGCAGAAATATGTTATTTGAATGGCTGCTGATGCTCCCACTAAGCAGAGCTTTTAATTAGTTTTGTCTTCAGACATCTGTAGTGAAGAAACGTGCACCACAAACAGCCTGGCCTCAACAATTAGGTAAGAGAGAAAATTACCAACGGATTTCTTAACAACTTCTGAATAACTGAAGTCATCATTCAGGAATTAGTCCCCCTATTTCCCTCCTGACGTCTGCCAAATTACTGAAGCTCACTTCCACATTTACTGTACCGGCTGGCAGCTGGACGAAAAGCACCATGTACACAGGGCAGTGTTTACTGGTGGAATTGTCAAACCTATGCAGCAAGAATAACTAATATTGGTACCATATATAGATGTACTATAAGTATACAGCATATGGTGGAGCACAAGTCAGAAAGAGAGGAACTTCGGACGCCATTAATAAAACATTGAATAAATGTCTGGAGGGGTGATCTTTGATAATTCATTGTGTTTAGGCCTAAATTAGGAAGTGTGAATGAGCGCTGCATGAAGTGTCCACCCTAAAGTTGAACCGGTTGGGTGAAACACTATATGTTTTTTTTTTAACAGCATTAATACGGGCAGATAATAGCTGTGGTCGCATATGCACATTATACCTGGAGGCTAGAGTTACATTTAATATCAAAACATATTCAGGTTTTAATAACGCTGGTTCTACGAGACAAGACAAGTGTCATACAGTAAATATCTCACGTTGATGTAATAACACATTTCACTGTCAAGCTTCAACAACGCGTTGGACGATAAGCTCATGATTGACAACACGTTGCTGGAGTTTTGAGGTGGTTAAAACGGCCAACAATGGTGTTCAAAATGTCCAAACTCATGAAGAAGTCATGCTGAAGCGCTGTGGACAAAGCGACAATCAGAATAGCACAGATTGGCGATTAAGACGCCGCGGACAAACACCTCCGTGGCATACTTTCCCCGACTGTGTTGAGAACTCCTAACAAGTACTGACAACTAAACCAGCTAAAGACACTCACTGTTGACGGCCACCAAATACTGCAGCCTCTGCAGGGACATTTTAAACGTTTAGGCAGCTAGCACAGGAGCTAACCGCGGATGCTAGCCTGGGAAGTAGATGCCCTCTAAAGGCCCGGCGGATCAGACTACTTGTTAACATAAGAACATTAAACTGCTGCGTTATGGCCCCGATTCTCAATAACCACTGAGAGGCGTGTTAGCTGTGTGAAAATCATACCTTGCTGAGCTCCAGTCCGTCTGGGGATTTCTCACCCTCCGCCATATTCCATTTGCCGTAAAGGAGGAGGGTGTCACTAGGTAACTGTTCCACTTGTAATCGAAGCCTTTTTTGCGACGTTATTTGACCATCAGGATACTGTATAGAATACAGAAATATGTAGGTGTCGTTAAGCACTCACGAGCGCTCTCCTATTTCAGTTTATAGGTCAAATAGGAGACTTGTTCATGTTTTTAAATGAACGTTTTTGTCTTCTATTAATAATATGCCTGCGGTCAAAACAAACATTTTTGTAAACACAAATTTCACACACTCGCCCCCTGGTGGTAGTCTTTAATTAATACATCATTTGACAATTACTAGGTTACGTTTCGAGTCAATCTATGTATTTTTAGTCAAATGTTGCTATGTTACGGACACATGTTTTAATTAATAAAGACACTTAGTGGATCAGTGTCTCTATGAAGCGACACAGTGACGCTGGTTGACAGTTACGTTGCTCACACAGACAGTGACTTCAATGACGTCGTTGATTTAAATGTATAAATCAGTTGGCGTTATGATGATGACGGTGGGCGTGTGGGCTCCAGGCCGCTAGAGGGCGCTGTCCTTTCTTTCCGTGGTGATGAATGTAGCGGAGCGGGGGGTCAGAGTTGACTGTTTGACAGAAAGCTTGAATATGGAGTCCATATTTCATGAGAAAGTAAGTTAAAACGTTGAAATTAAAACATGAAGCCCCAAGTAACTCGTCGTGTTTCTTTCGGAAAGCCGTGGGTCTTCTAGCGGCGACGTGTTTACCGGCGCTATCTGCCCGGTGTTGAGAGACGTGTGGTGTTGTTTGTCAGTATTGTTGTCCAGGCAGCTAAGATGCTAACTGCACCTGCTAGTCAGAGATCATGAAAAAGTTTCAAGCTTGTTGTAACGACGCGGAAAGCTTCCCAACAGCCGCGACCATGTTATTTCTGTCACATTAGTTAAACGAACGACCTATCTGGTCTTTATACACGAGCAACGTTATTAACTGTGCTGTGTGCGTTAGCTAGCTGTATGTAGCTCTACCAGTGTATAACTGTTGGGGACATACCAACTCCATTTTAGTACTTACGTCAGCTATTTCCATGTCCTTAAGGCTAACTAAGTTGTTAAGAAAACTACGTCATCGTGCTGTCGTGTTAGAATAGTCATTCGCGTTGGTGTCTTATCAATGTCTGAACCTTTTTTTCTTTTTTTTTCAGCAAGAGGGCTCTCTCTGCGCCCAACACTGTCTCAACAACCTCCTGCAAGGTGAGTACTTCACTCCTGTGGATCTGTCCTCCATTGCTCATCAGCTCGATGAAGAGGAAAGAATGAGGATGGCTGAAGGAGGCATGGCCAGTGAGGAGTATAGGACCTTCTTACAGGTGAGGAGACATATGAATGCTAGTGCAGCAGCCTAGTTATTGTCTGTGTATTCAGACGGTCTCTAACGTTCATGTTCTGTGAATGTGATTCTAGCAACCATCTGGCAACATGGATGACAGCGGCTTCTTTTCAATACAAGTGAGAGATTCACTTATTATTGTTGTTAATAACAGATGAATAACCATTATAAGTTGGTGATATGAAATACCCTTTTCTGTCATCCTCTAGGTAATTAGCAATGCACTGAGAGTGTGGGGTTTGGAGTTGATCCTCTTCAACAGCCGGGAGTACCAGAGCCTGATGATTAATTCAATGTAAAAGACTTTATTGTGTATTATCTTGATCTGTAATCCCATTACTACTTTACAGTTTAAGTTGAAGGTGACGGCTCTTCCTGCTTTTGTGTTTCAGAAACGAGAAAGCCTTTATTTGCAACTACAAGGAGCACTGGTTTACTATACGGAAACTTGGACAACAGGTATGAGGCACTGGCAAACGAACAATAAACAATGTCAACACAACTTTAAATGACTAAAAATACTTGTATTGTCATTGCAGTGGTTTAATCTGAATTCACTGTTGACTGGACCGGAGTTGATATCCGACACCTATCTAGCACTTTTCCTTGCACAGTTACAACAAGAAGGTATCGTACGATTTGACTTTTGTTCCACGATGTTTAGTTGTTGCAAAGCAGAAACCGGTCTAACAGTGTTGCCCTGTGCAGGTTATTCCATATTTGTGATCCGAGGAAACCTCCCAGAGTGTGAAGCAGAGCAGATTCTTGGGATCATGAGGGTGCAGCAGCAGCAGCGACCGAGGCTTATCGGAGAGGATGAAGCCCAGACAAGTGCGGGGTATGTACTGAATGTGCAGAGAGCACGATATGGAGAAGTATCTTAGTTAATGTTAATGTTTCTCTGCTTACCTGCTGCAACTGATTACGTCTTGTACTGTGAGCAGTAGGTCTGCAGCTCTGAGCCAGTCAGAGGTGGTCTTCGGTGTGGAGGATGAGGTTGTTGATGAAGATGAAGAGCTGAAGAAAGCCCTGGCACTCAGCAGACAGGACATAGATGTGGAAGATGAAGAAGCTGATCTTCGCAGGGCCATACAGCTTAGCATGCAAGGTAAAATGATGAGTCCAGATGAATTGCAAATCAGCAAAACAGTTGATGTTATAAACTCACAATTCTATATATATATATTGCACTATTAATTAGGCCTTTTCCATTGATCATATCAATGAATTCGGTCTTATTTTAGCACATTTTGCCCCTGGGTCACATTATTATTATTATTATTATTATTATTATTATTATTATTATTATTATTATTATTATTATTATAGGTGCAGTGATGAGCAACAAGTCCTCAGAGTCTGAATTGGGAAATGTGAAATCAGGGAGCCAGGCAGCAGGCAGTGCTGCAGGAGGACAACGATCCGGCCAGAATGAGGCTCTCACAGCCGAGGAGCTGCGGAAGAGGAGACAAGCCTATTTCGATCGGTAGATTTAACCAGCTTCTATCAACACCTGTTTATTTTATTTTTTTTAGGCCATCATTTTTACTGTTGTAATTCATTTATATTGGAAGTATTCATGATATTGTGTCAACCTCCTTTTGAGTGAACGGAAAATGAATGAATGAATGAAACCCTCACTGTTGACTCCTCAGGCAGCAGCAACAAGCTCAGCCGAACATTCCTCAACAACCAGACACAAAACCATCAGGTGGCTCAGGTAAGTAGTTTTAATATATATATGTATATCTACACATTCATACAGTGCAGGTTATTATAATGAATTTGATCATGAAGCCTCTCCCCTCTTTAAGGATCAGTGAACACTGGCTCTGAAGAGGACCAACAACAAAAGCCCAGCCAGTGAAGAAGGTGTGCAAGGTTTGCCTATGTTGTTTACCACCTGCCAGGATTGGCAACCCAATACGGGGCTAGCTTTGCTCCTTCCTCTAACCTTTTTGCACATGCGAACGTAAGGAGAGTCAGAAGGCTGACCCGTTTCCCCTGATTAGTTCGCTGACAGGCTGTAGAGAAGAGAACAACGACAAAGAGAAGGCATCAGTTAGTCCGACCTAACTCGGTGAGACACTGACGCTGGGAACAAGGGTGACCACAGAGCTCATGATGCAGTTAATCCAAGTTTGCAATTGCCTTTGTACCATGTCGCCTTCTATTTCTATCGTAAACTGTTTTTTATTCTCGTTTTTTTTCTCTGCAAGAGATGGAAAATGAATCTTCAGCATCAGGGTGTGTTTACTTGTTTTGGGGTGATGACGCTGAGATGGTTGTTCGCTGAAAGGCCACGAGAGACCAATGTTAGGACCACAGATAGCGACAGAGCCCCCTACCTTTCCATTGGACTTGCGTCTGTTGGACATTTAGATGTGATTCCAGCGCACGCCCCACCAGAGCACCAGTGTAGTTTTGGAATCGTTTCTCGTATTGAACTATTCTTTTAGCCAGCAGCACTAAAGACGTGTGGGTCGTTAGCGCCTGACTTCACCAATCATTGTACTGAAGGACGTCTGAGAGTGACCTTCCAAGGTATTTAGACAATAACATATTTTTGATGTTTCGTTCTCACCTTTTTTTAAGTGTATAAGTAGACATAATGAAATGTAAGATCACACCGCTCACAAACACTTATTAACGCACACAATATTAAGGGTGTCCTGTCCATTTCTGAAACAACAGAACTCTGTAGAGCTATTGGTTGAGATGCTTTTGACTGATGCATATTTTTCACGTCTTGTCCAGAATAAGTTAACATGTAATGGGGAACAAAGAAGCGATCTGTAAACGGCATGATACTGCAGCTGATAAATAAATACATAGTTCCTTTTTTCAGCACAGTAAAATCACTTAAAACCAAAAAAAAAACAGACTTCACCTGTTGTTTCTCTCATCAGTATTCATCAAGAACAGATTGTTCAAATGATCATTCTCTCTTTGACGTACCTCCACAAACCCTGAAATACGTTTGTTTTTTTTAATTGCACTGATTTGACTGATCCCGTATTCTGAAAACACTTTGAACAACGTTCTACACGTTAGCTGTGCAGATGCATTGGTTTCTACTGAGGTTGCCTTGGCTTAACGCTATGAAAGCCGTCAGTGGGATCGATGATCTTCCTAAATGACGGTCAAATAGTGAGAGCGAACGGTTATTCAACCTCATTATTTGTGTCATTTAAAATCCAAAGACGGAACAGAACATCGCTTTGAAGACTCTTTTTTTTTTGTTTTCTCTCTTGGGTGTTTTTAATTTCATAAAAAAACAAAACACTATCATGTTGCAACACACATCGTTGATCACATCACAGCATTAAAACTGTTGAGTTTGTTTACAGTTATTACGGTTTTTTTTCCGGAACCAATGACATGTTCAGCATGGATATATCTTGACGCCTCCGCAAAAAAGTATTGGATGTCACGCAAAGTTTTGCTTCTTGTGCTGGATGACGTCCAAGAAACTGTCATAGTGTTTTCTTTGGATCTGTTAGGCTTTGTCTATTTAAAATGCACTTGTGAGAGGGTATACAATGTTGGTTGTTGGGTTGTTGTTGTTGTTGTTTTTATCTTCGCATTATTTTCACTCACTTCATTCTCACAATAAGAACTCATCATTTCTCTTATATTCCATGTTACCATTGCACGTTCTTTCATTTAATGTATTAGTTCTTGGATTAAAGTGACATTCACTCCTCCTGAAGTTTGTCTGTTTTTTTTGTACCGCAATGTTAATATGCAATTATTGACCGTTCTTGTGAAAAATAGACCCTGAATGTTCCAAAAACAACGCGTGACGTCATTTGGAGCAACATGTGTGTCGCGGTTAATGTGTAACGCTCAGGGTACACTTGCACTTTGTTTCCCCAAATAATAGATGGAGCTCTCAGAAGTAGACTCCCACTAGCTGAATGGGTACGTATGATAGTTAGTCAATCGTGGAAAATAATATTTAGTCAGAACAATCTATTGCGATTAAAAACTGAATTAATTTAAGTGCTTTTGATGGTAATAGAAATGAAACAAAAGTTATTTATGGGATCAAATCTGTTTCATGATTTTCAGCAGATGGGATATTTATCTGTGTCACTGTTCAATTGTGCTATTTTTTTTTTTTTAATTTTGACATCTACATGTCTGTTTCAGGAACCAAACCTCAAAATATGGTGGTACACAAAATGAGGATGGGATTTATTTTAGTCGTAGCCTGCATGGGCTTCCTCGCTCCTGTCCACCAAGCGCACATTCCGAGCACCACCATCTCAGATCTTTCCTTCAAAAATATGGACTTTGCCATGAACCTGTACAGAAAAATATCCAGCTATCATGACAACAATATCTTTCTCTCACCTCTGAGCGTCTCCACCAGCTTTGCCGCTCTTTTAATGGCTTCTGGTGGCGTCACGCACAAGGAACTACTGCAGGGACTCAACCTGGAGCAGCTGGAGCGCGCTGACCAGCCTGAACTCATCCCAGCACTCTTTCAGCTCCTTCATGAGAACATCACACGGAATGGATCGCTGAAGCTGGACCAGGGCATGGCCCTCTTTACGGACCAGCAGTTTGTGGTGGAGGAAGTATTTAAAGATCAAATCAAGACGTTTTTCGAAGCCGAAATCAAAAGTGTCGATTTTGCGGACAAAGAAGGGAGCATCCGCTTCATCAATGAGTATATCAAGAACAAGACTGAGGACAAAGTGACGGAGATGATGTCCACCCTGGATGCACTGACAGAACTCATGTTAATCAACACAATCTTCTTCCAGGGTAAGTTGAACCACCCTGCGGTTGTTATTAGCCGTGCTTTGACACCCATTTGTGTTTCGACCTTCGACCTTTCGCGTCACACTTAAACTAAAGGACTCATTTCCTCTGCAGGATCCTGGCAGAAGCCTTTCAACCCCAATAATACTGAAAATGAGCCGTTCTACATTAACAGCTATAACATTGTGCAAGTACCCATGATGTTTTTAGCGGATAAGTTCTACTCCATGGAAGACGTTGCTCTCGGTGCCAGAGTGTTGAAGCTACCGTATCGGGAAGGTGTTTCCATGCTGATCCTGCTCCCAAACAAAGGCATGGACATTGTGATTGACGATGCGATCACTGCGAAGAAGTTCCTCAGCTGGATCAAAAATCTGCAAAAAATGTAAGTGCGTAGAAAGTAATTACGTGGAAAATGTTTTGCACTGACCAGAAACACTCATCGTCTTTTGAGTCATTCAGCACTTTGTGACATTTTCTCAAGAAAGGTTTTGCAAAAAGCACTTCATCAACAAACAAATACAGACTATCAAACACCTACAGCAACAGATGACAAGTGAGTCTACGCAACATTGAGGGCCGTATCTTTATGTTCACAGCAAGCTGGACGTCAAGTTACCCAAATTCAAGATGGAGGAGTCGTATTCCCTGCAAACCTTTCTGCCAGATATGGGCATGGCCAGTATCTTCAGTAATTCAGCCAATTTGACAAAGCTGAGTAAGGACAAAGGCCTCACCGTGTCAGAGGTTAGTTTTCCACTCCTCAATGCTGTAACAGCATACTTGCATATCCCAGCCTCTGTTACATTTGTACTCAATCTCTACTGTAAAATCACAGGTGCTGCACAAGGCTGTGATCAAAGTGGACGAGACGGGAACCATCGCAGCAGCTGCCACAACGACTGGCATCACTGCGTATTCCTTACCCACTACCTTCTTTGTCAACAGGCCGTTTTTCTTCTTCATATACCATGAAGCCACGAACTGTCTGCTGTTCATGGGCAGGGTGATTGACCCTACCAAGAACTAGTCATGACTGGGTTGTTTATTACGGCTTTTAAATGGCTGTTTGTATGCATCTTAAAGCGTGTGGCGTTCTGTTCCGTACGCCTGTCTAAGGTGAGACCTGTAATAAAGAATGAATATTATCGAGCCTTTCTTTTGCATTTAATCAAATCATTTCGGCTCTCGGATTTAGATGTGCGCAAAACAATGATGAATGAATGAATTTAGTCATTGCTTACAATGTATAAACCTTTTTATTAAAGGTGCCTTATAAGAATGTGTTCTTAATAAGTCCTGTCAGCTCAAACACTGAGTGAATGTGTGAAAGTATAACTTTCTCTGGAATGTATCAATAACTGATTGTATGAATATGATCACTATGAATCTAGAGACAGCACGCGCCTGGTTCACTTCACATGAATAGTTTTTTTTCTCTCCCACCTCGCGCTGCGGGAGAGAAACCTCTTGTAACCGTTGTTGGACAAATAAAGTTTTTTTTTCAAACCACGTGATCAACACTGTCATGGCTGCGCCCTCGTTTTCATGCGTGGTTGTCATCGTTTGTAACACTATTTTGACTTAGAAAAACGACAAAGCCAGTCAAGGTAGTACTATTGTTTTCATTTATTTTACTTATAGTTTTTGTATTGTTGTTTATGTTACCAAGACAACCGGGTCTGACGTTTCTACCGGTGTTTTCTACATAGTTGGCGTTCGCCTAGCTGCTAGCTAACTTCACACGTACCGCCACGCGTTTCACTGCTCCGTTTTGAGGCAGGCAATTCAACGTGTTGGCGTGACTCGGTATACATTTGTAGCACAATGAAGATACAGAAGATGAAGCCCCGAAACAAGCGCATGTCCTCCGGGCCGATGAAACCACGCAAACGGAGCATCCACATGAAGGGCAAATGGAAAGCTCTAGAGCTCGATCCCAGCATCTTCTCCGAGGAGGGACTGGAGGGTCTGGTGTGTTTTGAAGAGCTGACGGATTACCGGTTGGTAGACTCTGAGGTGGCTGCAGCTAAAGCAGCAAAGGAACTCATAAAGGAGAAAAAGAAGAAGAAGAAGACGAAGAAGAGAAAAGCCGGCGAGGGAGAGGAGGCTGGAGAGAAGGTAGCTGTGGAGAGCAAAGAGGGAGAGAAGGTCGCTGTGGAGAGCAAAGAGGGAGAGAAGGTCGCTGTGGAGAGCAAAGAGGGAGAGAAGGTAGATGAACCTGTGAAGAAGAAAGCCAAAAAGAAGAGGAAGAATCAGAAACTGGCTGCACAGGAGTCGGACCAGCCAGATAACACTGCTGAAGAAGTTATGGAGAAGGATGTAGCTGCGGGTGAGGAGGGAGGAGAAGATGCAATGCCGACAGAAGACGCCTCTAAAGATACAGCAATCGGTTCAGAACCCGATGCCCCACAACTCACAGTGAAGAGTAACAAAAAGAAGAAAAAGAAACCGAAGCAGCGGATAAAAAAAGATAAAATCCCAGAGGCGCAGCCAGACCAGGAGTCAGAACTTCAGGCTCTGGAACAAGAAAAGCCCGCTCAAGATAAAGTCCCAAAGCTTCCCAAAAACAAAAAGCAGATCAAGAATTGGACAAATGCAGGACAATCCGGCCCCGATGACAAAAATGCTGACGTGAGTGCCTGGAAGGACCTGTTCGTCCCGTCCCCTGTGCTCAAGGCGCTGAGCAGTCTTGGGTTTAGCTCACCGAGTCCCATACAAGCCCTGGCTCTGCCTCCAGCTATCAGGGATCGTATGGATATACTGGGGGCGGCAGAGACAGGTAAGATAAAAAATACCCTTTTGTTTTTGTCCCATAATAGCATGTCCTCATGTGTCCATCGGTGAACCTAATGTGAGCACTGTCATTACAGGAAGCGGGAAGACACTGGCTTTTGGTATTCCCATGATCCACGCCATCTTAGAGTGGAAGAACAGTCCAGAAAAGCCGACCGACGACAACACCGGATCGACCGCAAAGGTGGAGAGTCTGTATTTGCCATCTGCAGACGAGACCGCGGTAGAAGAAGAAGACGAGGAGGAGGAGGAGGAGGAGGACAACGTGGACGCTGAGGAGGAAGACGAGGAGGATGCTGAGGGCGAAGAGGTCGCAGAGCAGGATCGAGGTGACACGGACGAAGACGACGACGACGGCGAAGAAAAAGATGACGACGAGAGGCTCGGGTGTGTTCAAGTGATCGAAAATGTAGAGTTTGACTTTGAGCCCGCCGCTGGAGCAGCAGAAGAAGAAGAAGCTGCCGGTGGTGGAGGAGGCGGTCAGCCTCTGCTTGGACTGGTGCTCACTCCCACCAGGGAGCTCGCCGTTCAGGTCAAGCACCATATTGACGCCGTCGCCAAATTCACAGGTAAGTCATTCAAGTGTTATGATGACCGGGGGGGGGGGGTGTTTGTTTTTAATAATCAAAACAGAATTATGAATGTCAAGCTGCTCAATGTGTTGCTCTTGTGTAGACATCAAAACGGCGATATTGGTGGGTGGAATGGCTCAGCAGAAGCAGAGAAGGATGCTGAAGCGAAGACCGGAGATCGTCATTGCCACTCCAGGACGTCTGTGGGACTTGATCCAGGAGGGACACCCACACCTGCAGAATCTGAGACGGCTCAGGTAAGTCACAGTTCACACCTCTTTGATATGTGGTTTGGCAATATGTTTCAGATATCAATATTATATTTATCAAGATGTGGCAAATATGTGCAAAATCACACACAATATACTGAGTCCCACTGTACTGCATCACATGACACAGGTCATCACACATAAAACAATTGCAATAATTCAATGCAATATAACTTCTTGTATTAATTTCTAATTTGTTAACCTGATTTTGGTAGAAGTGACGAGGCGTTTGTGTGTAAAGAGCGCTTTTGAGTATTTCATTTTCTCAAGATTGATGCGTTTCAGTTCAACATATTAATAAATAGAAATATGGAATGTGCTTTGAGTTTTATTGGCCGGTGAGGGGGGACCTCATCAGCTAATTTTCAAATGCGGGGAACCATACAGGTTGTAATGTAAAGATTAAATGTAGAGTGTTTAAAAAGCTCTGTAATGATGAACATCATCATCAGTGAAAGGCTCAATAAATGAGAGAGACCTGGCATTGACTCCACTGCATTGACTCCACTGCATTGACTCCACTGCATTGACTGCACTGCGTTGACTCCACTGCGTTGACTCCACTGCATTGACTCCACTGCATTGACTGCACTGCATTGACTCCACTGCATTGACTGCATGCTCATTATTGTAGGAGGGGTCCCTGTGCAGTCACTGTCAAACAAAAAGCCAGAGGCAGCAGCACAATGTGTGCTTTTTATTTAATTTTTGTGTGCAACCTTTTGTGTTAAGTTCTCTTTGCTGTGTTGTTCTACAGGTGCCTGGTCATTGACGAAGCAGATCGCATGGTAGAGAGAGGCCACTTTGCGGAGCTGGAGAGTCTGCTGGAGATGCTGAACACCGTTCACTTCAATCCCAAGAGGCAGACTTTCGTGTTCTCTGCCACGCTGACCATGGATCGCAGCCTGCCCTCCCGCGTTCTGCAGAAGAAGAAGAAGAAGAACCTGGACCAGAGGAGCAAGCTGGAAGCTCTCATGGACAAAGTGGGGATCAGGTCCAAACCCAAAATCGTCGACCTGACCCGGAAGGAGGCAACTGTGGAGACCCTGACCGAGACCCGGATCCACTGTCAGAAGGAAGAGAAGGACTTCTACCTTTACTACTTTCTGCTCCAGTATCCTGGCCGCACCATGGTATTTGCCAACAGCATAGACTGCATCAAGAGACTGAACTCTCTGCTGGTTATCTTGGACTGTACTCCGCTGCCCCTTCACGCCAACATGCACCAGAAGCAGCGCCTCAAAAACCTGGAAAGGTTTGCTGAGAGGGAGAGGTGAGGGTCGCACACACCGGCGGTCTGAAGGCGTTAGCCTCAGGTTAGGGTTAGTCTTAACTGTCTTAACTGCAACTAAGGCCTTCAGGGCTTTATCTGGTGTGCATCAAAAGTCCTGGATTACGTCTCCACGACTCGTTCAATCATAATGCATATGTACGATATATGCTCTGTAGTTTACACGGTTGCACTCCTCAAAGTGGAAGGTGGAGAAACGACTCAAGTGTGCTTTGAATAGTCTGTAAAAACACGTCATTATTTAGCATCTCTTCATCCCTTGACATGTAGTCAACTCGACACGTTCTCTCATTGCTTCCTGAACTGACACAATATCCAAATGTCGTTCTCAGTTGTGTTCTGCTGACTACCGACGTGGCAGCTAGAGGACTGGATATCCCCAACGTTGAGCATGTCATTCACTACCAGGTAAGCTTTGTCCACGGCATTCAGTGTTTTAGAAAGTATCGTCCTGTATAAACAAAGGTACTAATATACTGTCGCCCTAACCACCATGTTCTACTGAGCCGCGGTGCAGGAATTGCTTCACTGTCGAGCTAAATAATACAGCCGCATAGCTCCGTTAACCGGAATATCGTATTCGAGGCTGTTCTATGGAAGGCCGGCGTAATAGTCGTGTCCTCCTGTGATCATCAGGTTCCCAGGACGTCCGAGACTTACGTCCATCGGAGCGGCAGAACAGCGAGAGCCACCAAAGAGGGTCTGAGTTTGCTGCTGATCGGCCCCGACGACATGATGAACTTCAAAAAGATCTACAGGGCTCTGGGGAAGGACGAGGAGCTACCCATGTTCCCCATAGAGAGCAAATGCATGGAAGCCA
This sequence comes from Cebidichthys violaceus, assembly GCF_023349555.1. Lineage (NCBI taxonomy): Eukaryota > Metazoa > Chordata > Actinopteri > Perciformes > Stichaeidae > Cebidichthys > Cebidichthys violaceus. The sequence continues at coordinate 28,308 of NW_027176583.1, forward strand.
TCAAGGTGAGATCCAGCATTTAGACCAAGCCTTGATGTGACATTAAAGAGATTACTCTCGATTGTTCACCGTCGAGTGCGTTTCTCCTTCAGGAGCGGGTAAACTTGGCCAGACGGATCGAGAAGATTGAGTTCCACAACAGCAAGGAGAAGCAGCACAACTCCTGGTTCAGACAAGCAGCAGAGGCCCTGGAGCTGGACCTGGACGACGATCTTTTAATCGGTGAGACCAACACAACACAACACGTCCCGCACCAGGTTTCCCTTTTTTTTATTTAAAAAGTGTTAAAATACAGACTGAATATACCATCTATGTCCACAGGCGGGGGGAAGGACGAGGACGACGACCGAGAGCAGCAGAGGGCGGTAAAGGGGATGAAAAAGCATCTGAAGCATCTGATCTCCCAGCCGGTATTCAACAGCGGGATCAGGACCAAGTACCCCACTCAAATGGGAAAGCTCTCCTTCCCTGGCATGCCTGCACCTGGGAGGGGGAACGCCCTCACCAGGGTGTCATTACAGGAGAAGAAACAGAAGTTAAAGAAAGGTGTTGCACAGCAGCAGAAAAAAAGAGCAGCAGCAGCGACACGTTAATGGAATATGTGTATTTAGAGAGGCCATCTTTTGACAAGGTGTGTGTCATTGTTGATTTATGTAAATGTTTTTACATGAATTCAATTCATTTAAATACTTATTGCACAATGTGCAAAAAAAACCAAATGTATTTCAAAATGTTGTTGAATCGCTGTACACTGCAAGACTTTATAAAAATCTGTTTTCATAAGTGTCTTTAAAGCCCAGAAAGGATTTTTTTTTTTATTCCACCAGAGTCAGTATTCCTGAGTTGAGCCGAGTCCTCGCGGGTCTCTTGGTCAGTGTTGAGGTCGCGGGTAGAGAATGTTGTAGTGTGACGTTTGGTAGAGGAGGTGCAGGGACGGCTCGGCACCTTCCGGAATGACGTGGTGAGCCAACTGCTGTTCGTCGCCCTCCATGGAGACGATGTGGATGCAAATGTCCAGCGCCTGTGACAGAGCTAAGATGTCCACGTGATCGCACTCCATCGCCATGGTCTCCACCTCCTGAAATGAAGAGAGCGGAGACGTTACCAAACCTGACGTCCTTTTGTAAAAAAAAAAAAAAACAACCTTGGATGTACTATTTGTTACACACCTGGTGACAGTAGACCAGTAGATTTGGGGCCTCCACAAAGTTGCAGAAGAACTCCGCCTGGTTTTGCAGGTGCGCCGAGGTGAGCAGCCGGAGGTACTGCACCACGCTGTCGGACGTCATCTGCTCATTGAAGAGCCTGAGCAGCGTGTCCTCCTGCTCGTCGGCCTGGCACTGCTCCACTACGTGAACGACCTGCGAGAGAACCGAGGTATTTACACACATTGGGTTTAAGCTAAGTTCTCCACGTGTGCCTCCAATACTTCTATTTTTAATTCCCTGCACCTTCTTTAAAAAAAAAAGCAGAGACTGATGAGTATCCAAAGAACTTAAAAGATGTCAACTGGTTTTGACTTGCAAGACTTTTACCAAATTAGTCCTGTTGTGACATGTTGCCAGATCAGTGACGTTCCTTCCCAGAAGATGGCTTGTAAATGGAATTTAGTTCTGCAGCTGACTGTCAGAGATTCTCACTTATCCAGATTATCAGAACTTGATCTATTTTTGCACGATACACCTTCTATGTGCCTTTATGTGTGTATTATTACAAACACCGCTTTTGTGGGAGCATTGTTATGACGTACCCAAAGGCCCAAAACCAGTAATCTGATTATTATTACTTCTGTTTTTTCTGAATGGTTCGTTCCCATCAATAAACTCCTCCTGTTGCAGCTCACTGAAATGAAGACTTCTCTTCCAGGCTTATTAGAACTTGGGCTTTCCTAACCTTACCCGTCAAAAGAAATGCATTATTTACTGTGTTCAGGTGGTGCTTGAAGGACCGCTCATCGAATCCCGCAGAAGACAAGTCTTCATAGGTTTGAACAATTTTCTCCTTAAACCTGAAAGTCAAACCAATAAAAGATATGTGACCGCCTCACATTTTAGGTGACTTTTAGAAATGGCAGTAACGACGATAACTGACCTCTGCAAAGCCCTGGCGTTGTGCAGCACTGACTCCAAGTGAGCGAAGCAGAGGGCTCTGTAGAAGCAGTTCCCATCTCCGCGCACTTGCCTGACGGTGGAAAACTGACCGCTTAAATCCTAACAAAGGACAAGAGGTGTGATTAATACGCGACAGTTTGAAGCCTTTAAACGGGGGCCACTGGCCACAGGAAGCAGCCTCTAAACCAACCCCACCCCAAACTAAACGTCCTACTTTGTATTTGGCACCCGGCGTTTGCTCTGGAAACAGCGAAGAGATGTCCTCCCGGCAGGAGACGAGGCTGCCTGCCTCCATCTGTCGAGAAACAAACGGCTTTACTATTTAGAGACCAGCCCGCAGAGTTGGGGGTCGACTACCGGCGCGACACCCCCCCCCGTACTTCAACAACATGGACACGATGTCGGAGAACAAACGAAATTACAGTGTAGCAAGAATCCTGTGCGTCAAAGCGGTGTGTCAAAACATTGTTGCAATCTTATTTCCATTTTCTGGAAACCGGATGTTTGCAGATACCACGTGCTCGTGTTAAAGGGACAGTACGGTGTTTGAGTCGTTCCTACGTAGGCGACTGTATGCACGCGGAAAAATGGCAACCCATAATGAACCTGTGCCGCTACAAGTAGAAAGCCTATGTTCAAGACCGTACTTCAGTCAAACAACTTCATACAGCGACAATAACGCGTCATAAATCTCTGTAGAAACGTGTTGAATCTCTGACGTAACAAGTAGCCCAATTATGGTCACATTGTCGTAGTGGAGTAAAAAGTTTAATATTTACCTCTGAAGTGAAGTAGAAGCACACAAATGGAAGTACTCAAGTAAAGAACAAGTATTCCTGCACGGTGTGTAGGATTCATAACAGGGAAGTCAGATGATCTCTGCTGAACTATATGAACTGTATTTAATTCTAGAAAATACAGAATATCACAAAGAATAATTTAGTCTACATCAGTTCAAATACGCATGAAATCACAGATCATGCCGTTTGTGTAATCTAAATCATCTGATAGAAATTGCATACGTACCGTCGCATAGGCCGTTACTTCTTGTCTGACGGCATCATTTGATCGTAAACGTTTTTATTTTAAAATGCAACAATGATTCCAAAGACATTTTCAAAATGTGGTGCAGAGCAAGAGTTCTAAACACTGAAACTCTGTTACACAAACCCCCCCCCCCAAAAAATTGAAAGAGTCAAACCACTTTTTAGATGACGACAAAAATATCTTAACACAAAGTTTCCCAGAGTTTTAATCAGCGGACGTAGTTTTCTCAGTCGTCAGACTTCTTTTTCTTGTCAAACTACTGCTTCAAAAGGTCAGAAATATGAATGTTCACACTCAACAGACCGTAAGCAGTTAAAGTTCCCCATCAACTCATGGTCTCACTCTTTCTACTGACTTTACTCGAGCTTTTAATTTGTGTTTTACTGCCGATGCTTTTCATCGACCCCCTCTCCCTTCTGTCAGTCGGAGCCGTCCTGCTCGTCACGGCAGACTCCATCAGCCTCCTCGCTCTCCTCTCCGTGTCCGCCTTGTCCAGGATGCACTCCTGAAATCGTACTCTTCGTCAGTTAAAAAGTAAAGCAGCGTTAAATGCTACCATATAGCAAGCGACTATTTCTACTGTTCTTAAGACGTTACCTTCAGCATGTCCAACATCGTCAGTATGTTCATGTTTTCCAGAGGTCCGTATGTTGACAGATAACACTGCTCTGCAAGATTGTTGATTGCCATAATCAAACGACCCACTTCTTCAACCTGAGTGGCACATTTAAAAACATTTACATCCCTAAATCCAATCTGCAAATTAGCTGAGAGTCCTTTCCGATGTATAATCTGGGAACCTTCTGTCGGTTCAGGCCTTGCTTCGTCAGCAGGTTAGCCTCAGCCTGCTTGTTTTTCTCTTTGAGGCTTTCTAACTCACTCTGGAGTTCAGACAGTTCCTTATTGGCCATCTGCAACACACATCAAATCTCTAATTTAAGCACTGACAATTGAAGGAAAGATGAATATCTGTGTGTGTGTGTGTGTGTGTGTGTGTGTGTGTGTGTGTGTGTGTGTGTGTGTGTGTGTGTGTGTGTCTGACCATTGTTTTAATGCTGTGCTCCTGCTTCATGATCAGCAGTTGCCGCTGGCCCTGCTCCACCTCCTCCTCCAGACGCCCCAAACGCTGCAGCAGCTGCCGGTGGGTGATGGACAGGATCTCGTGGCGCCGAATGATGGGCATCACCAAAGATTCAGACCCGCGATCGAGGTCAGCTGAAAGACATCGTGCGCGTTTGGTCCGTCAGGATGAGCATGGTAAACGTTTTCTTATTGGAGGCCAGTGAGAGTCTGTTTCACTTACTGCTGGGGAAATGATCTATCGTTTTCATCAAGTAGTCCTCGTAGATTTTGTATTTTGACGTTCGCTCCTTTAAAACTTGCTTTCTGTGAATTGAGAAATGGGGAAAAAACGGAGGTTAAAGAAGCGACGGCGTGACCGTTGCATTGAGGCGCGTCGGTCGACAGCTCTCACCTGGCTCTGAGTTGTTTCAGGTGATCCGTCAGATCTTCTATCTCTCTCTGTTTAGACACGTTCAGCTCAAGTGCAGCCTCGTAATTCTTCAGCGCTCGCCGTCGCTTCACTTCGTTTTCAGCCACAAACTTCTCAAACTTCACCACCCTCTCTTTAGTCTGGGTGAAAATACAAATCCCAAACGGTATTTATATTGCCCAGTGTCATTCTAGAGCGTAATCATTCATGCTTTCAAGTGGTTTCAGTTATTCACCTGCTGTTGTTCTAGTTCCAGCTCAGACCTTCTCCGAGCTAGAGCCTCCACGCGGTTCTTAAACTCCTGTCGTTTGAGCGCGAGTTGCTGGTTCACCTTGTCCAACTCGGCCTGTTTCTTCAGAACCAGAGTCTTTTGCAAAGTGTTCACTCCTGCCTCGAGGACTCTGCTGGAAGTCTAAACACGTGATGAACACTCAAACTCTGTCCATGGACCATGGTGTCATCACAGGCCACAAAACTTAATTTTCAGTATCATTATTTTAATATTTAATATTAATATTCTAGTGTCCTCGGTCAACAGCGTATAATGACATCATGTTTTTAACAGCATGCTTACTTATTCCGTCTCACCTCTGTCACAACAGGTAGGTAGTTGACATTCTCCTCCTCTCTGTGTCTGATGAGAAATAGATTTTCAGAACCATTCGATCATTCATAAATGGGTTTAAGAGAGAAACGAAGTTGGCCTCCCGTTGAACAACACAAGCACCGGCCTACCTGGTGTCCTGCAGTTGCGTTACAAAAATGTTTCTTCTTCTTCTTCTGTCCACCGACAGTCTCAGCCGCGGATTGCTGTCCTCTAGGACAGGCAGCGAGGACGTCGCCATGTCTGTTTGTCCCGTAATCCCGATGAGTGAACGAGTCCTGCACTTATTCCACGTTCGAGCGAGACCAGAACGGTTTTTTTTTTGGTTTTTTTCCTTTCCTCCGGATGTTTTCCTGGATTTGTGTTGTCAGTTGTCGTGGAGCCGCGCGCGATACAACAGGGAATGTGCAGGGATAGGTTTCTCCGTTGTCATGGCAACTGCCAGAGGAGGCGGGTTTCTGTTTTTAAATAAATGAGAGCAACGTGTGCACAACGAGGGGGGGGGGGGGGGGGGCATTAAGAGCGCTCACTCCGTTCTGATTTCAGAGAACCGAGTCCCCCAAAACTCTGCTGTAGTCCAGAGAGGGGTTTATGGGATGCACCGATATCAAAGCTCACGTGATGAACCACTCTGCAGACTTTACCAGTGAACAGGTAACCCAGTATTGACAGTGAAATAATAATAAAAGCATAATTAAGAAAAGGAAGTCTGCTGCTTTGGCAACTTTGTATTTAAAGATCTCATTCAGACACGTTTGAGACATATGCTCATATAATCTGCTATAATAGATAGATAGATAGATAGATAGATAGATAGATAGATAGATAGATAGATAGGTTTGTTTGTTTGTTTGTTACAGCAGCAAAAAATATACTTAAGCAATAAAAATAACAGAGTAAAGTATATACAGTATATACAATGAAATAGTATAGTATTAGATGAACTAACTAAACAGTAGTTTAGTTTTGCAAATAATATACAAATGTCATTTCTAATGTTGAACTGGTGGATGCAACATGTCTATATCACTGAACGGTCCGTTCTCAATCTGAGCCGCATGTTGAACCAGGAGCGGTTTGCAAACGAACTTCACCAAATCACACTTTCTAGTTGTATCGACCTTTTTTCCATATATAGTGGACATTGATATATGACACAGTTTTACCAATAAACCATTTTCCTAAAAGACAATTTGACTTGGAAAACCGCAGGTGTAATCACTGACGAGACTTGCTGACGCACTTAAACAATGTTAATGACGTTAACTACACCTAATAAACACCACCTCTCAGTATTAGCACGATCTCCTCTCTTCTCAAACAACTGTACTAAATCCTTCCTTACATACTTACTCAACTTCCATTCATATTAATAAGGGTAGAAGGATCAATACGGATTTTATGTATTCTAGTTTAAATGATACATGCACTAAATGTATTGTGAATCTAAAGCAACACATGCACTGGCATCAATGTACATCTTATTCATACACGTTTATTTATGTATGTGTAACTGCCATAAACATATTGGGTTTATCTTTATGGCTGTACGGCAGGAACTACCAGTGTATCTGTTGTTCCTGTCACAATTAAAGTGAACGTAAAAGCAACAGGTAGTAAATTGCAATTTGTGTTGTGGGTGCTGGCTGTTCTTTTTAACCTGGAATCAGAGAATGACAACATAGTTTAAAAAAAAAAAACAAGTTTGTCTTCATCGTGAGACTCCTCAGAAATGTAGACAAGACCTCAGAGTGGTCTGGTTCCTCCAGCTGTAAATAGATACGCTGATAGACTTGTTTGTGTCAAGTAAACCAGACGCAACTTCCAGTTTTGTTGCAGGAAGCATTCTTCACAAACACTTCTGAAAGAAGGGATTGTGAAACAAAGAAAATCAGCTGTTGTTGTGTGCACATTTTCACACTTCATCGTGTGACAGTGAGAGCGGATACAGCAGAAGGATCATCATCTCTGTCGTTATAGAGGTAGAGCAACGTGTTCGTAATGTTAAAGCAACTTCTTTGAGCGAGGACGAGGAACACTGACACGTGGTGAGTCGCAGTCTTTGAATTACTGTTTTAAGGACAGATTTGATGCACTTTGTCTTCCAAATCTCTCCTCTGTTTTTATCTTTGTTTAAAAAATAAACAGTGTATTCTTAAACCCTTAGGAAATCACTTGCTCATAGCTGAGCAAATAAACACTAACTCCAACTTTATGTGTTGCTCTTGTGCCAACTTTCTGCTGCATAACTCACTGTAACAGTAAACACGACCTCACCTCAGCGCTGCCTCTGGAGCTGCAGAATCAAGTGGAATCAAACACAGTTGAACATGCCCTTAAAAGGCATCCATCCTCATTGCCTGAGCTGCTGCTCTCTGATGTCTACAAGTGCAGATTTCAGCTCCGTCAAAGGAGCTTGGTGTCTAATTCACACAGTGTGACTGTAGAGTGTGTGTGTGTGTGCGCGTGTGTGTGTGTGTGTGTGAGTGTGTGTTTACGCATGTTTTTACATTTGCTAATATAATTGTTCTGACTCTGTTTGGTCTGGATCATCAGGCTCATCGCTGGCCTATGAAGAAGACAGCAGCACGCTGTTGGATGTCTCCGTCCTCAGACTGGACAGCACATCTCCTCCAGTGATGATCGCAGTCAGCAGATCCAGGTCTCTTTACCGGAGACTCAACAAGGACATCAAAGACAGGCTGGCTGTCCACTCCCTGAGTCTCCACACTTCCGCCAACTCAACAGTAAACTTGCTCAGGTGAGGAAACGTAATATTACTTTATGACTCGTCTTTTTTAAGAGAAGTACTGTATAGTATACACATGAAGTTCTCCCTATGCAAATGTCTTATAATAAAACAATCCCTGAGTAATCCCTTTGAAATCTTGACATCAGTCTTTTTTTGGTTGGTGACCTCATGTGCTTATTCATTTTCTATATAAATTGTAGTATTTTTCAAATGGCATGGTTGTCACAACAGCATAATTAGTCTTCAAAAGAAAACAACAAAGAACAGTACTTTGTCTGTGCTGAATATTTGAAGTACAAACTTTGGTGTTTGTGAAGTTGTTTGAATAAATGTGGCTCATTTGCTTGGCTCAGTACAGGAGGCTAAAAGAAATGGTGGTGAAGCTTAATGTTATCTCTGGTTCAACGGAAGGGAAATAAAAAATAAAAACGTTTTAATCTAACATTTGATGTCTACAGCAACACGCTAAATAGTCCCACAATATTTGAGCGGTTTGCATAATCTGGAAGTAAAATGTTACAAAAAGATGTTCAATTATTATCACTTTTTTTCAGCTAACTTTGAAAATACACACACAAAGAAAAAGTGTATGTAAAAGAAAAACAGCACTGTTCAACTGCGTACTGCCTGCAGGAGGCCTGTGAGTGTGCAGCAGCTGTGTGTGTACATCTGCAGGTGTAAACTGCTGTTACTTTAATTGATGCCATAGATTAGCATGTGGTCTGTCAATGAAGAAAAAAACCCTCCCTCTGGTGGAGAAACTGCAGCCCCCTCAAAGTGATATAGTGCGTAAATTACAAGCGGCGCTTCTCATTTAAACAAATGTCATGAACATGAATAATTATGTAACTGTGCCCAACTGCCTCGAACAGTACCTGCTGGTTTTTATAGGAGTTGTATGACGAACTATTGCAGCCACATTTTTAAGAAGGAGTTCTCTGTGCATCTCAGCAGTATACAGTATGAGTCTTTAACTCACCTTTAATAGTTTGACCACAAACTAAATTGATTCAAACATACAATTTGAACAGCTTCTCGACTATCACGTGGGAGAATTGAACGTACTTAAAATATAATTGCGCAATTAAATCAACAAAATGTCAAAACAAAAAGGGAAATAAGGTTGTAAGGATCAGTGGGGCTCCAGTATTTCTAAAGATGACTGTATAGTCCTTCTGATTACAGCAGCTACCTCTTCTCTGAACAACAATGAAGGACACAACAAGATTCAAACAGCATTCTCTATGGACACACGAGTCCAGGACTGCAAAGTGAGTGTCTCGTGAATTGTGGTGGCTCTACCTTTTAATCTCCCGTAGTACTCATTGTAATCCCTCGCTGTGTTTTTCCTCTCATACTAGGCCTGTTCTTCCACACGCTTTTAAGATTACTGTTTTTATTAACTCATTGTTTAATGTGGAAACCAGCCAATTAAATAAAGGCTTCGCGTGCAAAGAAAGACATCTCGGCTGCGTTATCTTCAGCGCTGCTTCGCCCTTATCTCTGGACGTCCGAGTCTCTTGACATATATGGATAAACCCGTCACTCTGACCGCCTGACAATACGGTCCCGAAATAATCTGAGACGGCACAGCTGAGCCCCGCTCGGCGCCGCCACGCTCGCTCCGCCGCCGCCGCCGCCGCCGCCACGCTGTGAGAGGAAACGCTGCCGAGAAATCTCTCATCATCAGTAATGACGAAATTCATCTATTCGGAATACTTATCTCAGTTCCGTAATGCTGGAGGTAAATGCAATAACGTTATGTCGCGACTGCGAGGAGATAGGAGGAGAGGAGACAGACAGAGCGACGCAGCGTCAGAGCCGGAGTGAGTCTTTTGTTGAGTGCGTGTGTGTGTGTGTGTGTGTGTGTGTGTGTGTGTGTGTGTTGGGTGTCCTTCAGCTCAACCGAGGTCTTCTGTGTAACTGTTGTAGAATATGAGTAGGACATATTTAATTGTGATTAAATGAATAGCATATTACACCAGTTAGAGTTGTTCTAATAGTATATTATTAAATATTGGAGATCTCATGGAGCCCTCACATGGTGCTGTTGCCTGATTCAAGTCAATTCAAGTGTTTTTTTCTCTCCTTTTAAGGGATGTTGAGCCGGTGGTCTCTGCCATCAGGAGAGGGGATGTGAAGGCCGTTAATGATCTGGCAACATCCGCTCCTCTCGGCCTGCTGAAGGAGAACAAAGATGGCTGGATACCTCTGCATGATGCCGCCTTCTGCGGACAGACGGAGTGCTTGAAGATCCTACTGAGGGGTATGACATTTAAAAAAGCATTATTAAAGGCAGCGCATTTGTTCTGTTTGAATAGCATGGGCGTTTTGGTGCTCTGTTTGTACATTCTCAAAATGCAAAAAGGAGTCACCGAACTGGTTTGTGTTTTGTGAATATTTTCCTGCAGCCCATCCAGGATCGGTAGACAAACGGACCTTGCAGGAGCAGACGGCCCTGCTGCTCGCTGTGTCTTGTGAACACTTGTCGTGTGTGCAGTGTCTTCTGGAGACAGGCGCCGACCCCGACATCAGCAACAAGAACAAAGAAACCCCTTTGTACAAAGGTGCAGCAGTGTTCTACACAACAGGACTATTCAGAAACAGTATAGATAACTGTATGACAGCCAAATGACGTGTCTGTTTTCTGTAGCGTGTGAGCTGGACGACATGGACATGGTGAGCCTCCTTCTTACCCATGGGGCCACTGTGAACCAGCGGTGTGGTCAGGGTTGGACAGCCCTCCATGAGGCCGTGTCCAGGAACAACACAGAGATCTGTGAGATACTAATCAGAGCCGGGGCCGCAATCAATCCGCCTAATACTTACAGCGTCACGCCGCTCATTGTAGCAGCTCAGCGAGGACAGATGAGGGCGCTCTGCTACCTTCTTGGAAAAGGTACTTTTCTGCACAAAAAAATATGACTCCTTTTTTTAAATGTTTCTAATCCCCATTTCAAGGTTCTAAAAGACCGCATGCTCTTCTGTAGGTGCAGATGTGAACATGCAGACGTGTGACGGGGTCACAGCTCTGCATGAGGCTAGTAAAAATGGCCACAAGGAAAGCGTTGCAGCGCTGTTGACTAAAAACGCAGACGCCAACAAACCCGCCGACTCAGGACTGCTGCCGCTGCATATTGCTGCCCAATTCGGACACCACGAGTAAGTGGCTTGTTGATAAGGTATTATTACAACAGAAAACACAGCTGAAGTTGCAATATTTGTATTCAGCTACAACACGCGTGGTTATAATGTACAACAGAGTGGTTATTATGAATAAGGCCACGACAAGGGTTTTAGAAAACGTCTTAGTATTTGTTGTCTTCATGCATTTTTGTGTCCTCGCTCTGTGTGCAGGATCGTGTCCCTGCTTGTCTCGGTGACAAGTCGAGCCAGGCTCCGCCACAGTTGTATCAGCCCCCTCCACCTGGCAGCAGAGCACAACAGACACACTGTGGCAGCTGTGCTGCTCAAGACAGGTGCCGATGTAAACGCCACGCTGGCCGACAGCCACTCCGTCCAGTATGCTGATCGACGAGCAACAGCTCTCTACTTTGCGATCGCCAACGGCAGCACCAAGACAGCAGAGGTGTTACTGAACGCCGGCGCCGATCTCAGTCTGGACCCGGTCAGTCCTCTACTGATCGCTGTGCGGCAGAGCTGCGTCAGCACCGTGTCCTTGCTGCTGGAGAGAGGGGCCAATGTCAACGCCAGGATACCCTCTTACGCCACTACGTTCCCCGCTGTTGTTGCCCTCTGCATGAGTAATTTGCCTCTGCTCAAGTGTCTTTTGGACAATGGCTGTGATGCCCTCTCCTGTTTTACCTGTACATACGGCTGCGCCCCTCACCCAGCATCAGGAGGCAGCAGCAGAATTGTTTTGCAGAATGACAATATGCTTCCTTTAAACTGCAGTGAGCCGCCAGAAAGAGCAACACAGGTGTGAAAAAATAGGCAAAAAGCAGTGACTGTGATTTTACAATAAGTGAAATGTTCTTTCTAAGTGTATTTTTTTCCTTTTCAGTTCTGTGAGTGGATCTCAACATCCGACATGTGTAAGTGGGCAGGGCCGATCGTAGACTTGCTGCTGGAGCATGTCGGTCATGTTCAGCTTTGCAGCAAGCTCACCGAACAGCTGGACAGCCGAGAAGAATGGCTCTCTGTTAAGAGGAAGTCATGTAAGCGTCTGACAGAATCTTATCACCCTGACATGCAAAACATGTCTCTTTCTATCTTTCACTTCCTCACACATGCATGCAACGCAAATGCGGTCTACAATTATGCAAGCGACAATCCTCTTGATCTTTTTCTCTTTGTCCTGTCCACAGCGTCACCTCGTCCACTGCTGCACCTTTGCAGATTTAGGATTCGGACCCAAATGGGGAGACACAGACTGAAGTCTCTCACAAGTCTACCTCTGCCAGACAGACTGATCAGATACCTGAGCCTGGCTGACTGACTTTAATCTGGACTTCAAGCAACATAGGCATCATAGATGATGACTAAATTTATCAATTTGTGTTTCTTTTTTTAGCTTCATCGCATATCTTTTATGTGAGATGCAATCCTCTATGTGTAAAATATCTATTTATAACATATGTAAAACGTGATAATAAGTTTCTTTAATCCGTCCGTCAGAGTGTTTTGTAGTTTCACAGAAACGCTCAATGAAAGCAAAAATAATCTAATGCCCAAAGGAGTTCTCGAGGGAAGTTGAATCATTTATTTAAAAATAAAAGTCACTGTTTCAAATGGGCCTATCTATCATACATTACTTTGACAAAGACCAAAAAAAAAAAAGCAATCTATGTCCCACATTCTATTCTCATAGTTGAAAGACAAAAGTAAAACAGGATGTGCTCATTCATTTGCATGATGTTTGGTGCTGGAAGAAAGAAAAAAAGAAGAAGAGCATTCATCCTCTGCAGAAACCTAAAAGTAGAAACCTTTTAAATGACTGTCACTGTTCAGATACTTGTAAAGGCATCAGACTGACATGAAAGTGCACACGAAGATGCTGTTCTGCAAGTGCAACTTAGCCCTTTAGATTTAAACAATAAAAATAGATTACGTTTCCAATAAGTGCTCAAGGAAGTGTCTCATGTACAAATGTTGAAAAATGAATGAGTTGGCTTTGTAGAATGCAACATGAACATAATTAGTCCTATTCACACACGTCCTGTGTGACTGCTCCATTAGTAAGGGTAGTTAAATGAATCCAAACACGCTGAAGATCGGTGACTGGACGGTGGGTTTGGTCGGTATGGGTTTGACCACAACGTGCGTGTGGATTTTCTGTCCATAAGGATGCTCGGGTCTCTCTGTCTCTGCTGCTTTACTCCACAGTCCCAGCGGCGGGTGTGGGACAACGATGTGACTGTGGAGGACCTGGTGTCCGTGGTACTGGAAGGGGCAGCAGCCGCACACGTTCACGCAGTGGTGAGAGGTCAGGTCCAATTTCAGCGTCTCTTTATCCGCAGAGCTGCGCCGACTGGACGCCGACAGAGCGGCCTTTGTATCATCCTTATCGCAACTCCTTTTCCTCTTGTCGTTCTCACTGCCCTCGGAAGTGCCTGCATGGTTCCGTTTTAATCCTAAATGTGAGTGATCCCTCTTAGTTGGGGTCAATTTAGGTTCCTCCCAAAACGAGGCTGGTAGTTGGCGTTTCCTCATGGGCACCTGCTCCACGGCGCTCCGCACATTCTCCGCACATTGCGCATCCGAACCGGCCTTCTCCGTGACCTTCACACTCTGGTGAACAGTCCCCACCGGTTTGGCGCACCCATACTCGGCAGACCTGTGCGTGTGGCACCTCGGGACTCTGGAGTACTTTTGGGAGAATCGCTTGAGTTGTTTCTGCAGATACTTCCTGTGATCCACGGAGCGTCTGCACGGAGCTGACTTGTCCAAGGCCGCTTTGATATCGCTGGATGCCAAATTCACAAAATTGAGCAACGTCTTGACTTCACTGTCTGCGTTCGCCATATTTGCAAAGACGTTGATTAAATCAGTCCATGTTGGAGCTTGTAGTCCACCATCGAGATCTAAAGGGGAATCAGAAAAACAACTTAGGATTTGCGCCATTGCACATTTCTCTTTTAAAGGAATTCTGCAACCAAAGCTAAACTGAACGTGATGGTTCTCGGTTGATATTCTTTAATAATAACCCATTGCTCACCACTGCTGGATGGCTCCAGACTCACTCGAAGCCACAGTCCAAGCACAGACTTCCCTCCAGGCTGAGCACTTCAACAAGTTGAATGAATATAAACTCCTTGTAGTTGTTGGTGCTTTCCTTGAACCAATCAGCGACCCCAGGCCCCTCACAATGCACCCAATCAGCCTCCAAGCGCCCTGGTATCGAATTCTTCACCATTGCAAATTGTTGTCATGGAGACCTGGAAAAAAGGCCGCTGAGGGGATGCGATATTTCTCCTGCACGGTGATTTCCGCGCGTTGGCCAAACATCTCCAAAAAGCCGGAGTACGCATGAATACAAAATGAGCGCAAGTTTTGCTGAAATAGGCATGCATTCTCACTTTATCCTGGAGCGGTTAAAGTTTAGTTTTAAACATGGATAACCCCCCCCCCCCCCCCCCCCCCCCCCCCCCCAAGAGTGATGTCAGCTGTAGGATTTGGTGAGGGGGGGATCTAAAGAGTGCATAACCATGGAAAGGGGCTTGAACGCTCAAGAATCTTGTCTTTCTGTTTGCCCCCTCAATCGAGCGACACAAAGGCTGAATTACTCATTCAAACCTCGCGGGACAAAGGGAAAGGAGCTGGATAGCACTCCTGCATTTGTAGTCAAACATTTAGAGACTTAAATCGAGTCGTCATGAAGGAGAAAGAGTCGGACAAAGCCCATAGAATTGCCATCAGCAAACATTTTCCTGTGTCATATTATGGGGTCTCCATGGCTCCCTCTGGCCCGCGGACAATAGCACAAGTTTGCACACTCGAATACTGTCACCCTGCCAACGGCAACAAGGGCCCAAAACAGGACAATCCCCAGAGAAAGCATGGGCTCCGCGGGGAAGGTTGCAATGGAGGAGGAAAAGGGGACTTGTGAAATGCTAATTGAGCTTCATCCCCTTATTGAAGTGGAAAAAAAAAAAAAAGAGTACCTATCGTTCCATTGAACCGCAGCAGCAGCAAAGGACTGAGATGTGAGGAAACCGTTTGTCTGGTAAGTAACACCTCGTGCGTGTGCACCACGCTACCCTGAAAGCATTATCCGAACTACTCCTGCACCAGGACGCATCATTTCTGAAAAACATTCTGCAGTCTACATCGAAGGCTACAGGCCATTTATTCCGAGGGAGCCGCAGCACAACATGATTGATTGCCTCATTCACTCAGTTTGGGGTTGTCTGAGGAGAGCCCCGCAGGTCTATATGTGCTCTGGCTGGTCTATCTTTTTAGGCAGTGCATCCCTCTTGTTCTGGAGAGGCAATGGGACCCTATTGTCCTCCTCTCTTCTTCTTCCTTTCACCTCTCTGTTCAGCTGAAAAGGCCAATTAACAATGGGGCTCCCCTCCCCTGGCCTGTCACCCCACTCCTGTGCTTTTGAAGTGAGGGAGAAAGAGGAAGCATAGTGGCATCCTTAAATCCCACAATGTGACGCTGTCCTGGTGACAAGACAGGTGGACGAAATGTTTGTCCAGGATTGAGCTGATTTATGGGACTTCTGGAAAAACATTGAGCCAAATGACAATATTCACTCATTTCTGTATTTACCTTTACACTTTAATCCAACTGTAGAGGCTCATGGGAGTCTGTACAGGGAAACCAACACAACACACAAGTTAAAGTGTCACTTTAAAACTGCTGCATGTGCACCCAAGATATGGACCTTACTTGCATATCTTGGGAGCTGCAGGCAAACTGCCACTTAGAAAAGGTTGCAGTCTGGGAGTGTTTGGGGTCTCCAGTGATGCACTTGTGTTTTCTCTCTATTTCACTTTTGTAAAAAAACATATTTGAATTGTGATAGAAATGACAATACTCTATCTGCAGATACAAAATAAGTACAGATGAGTTTACAATTAATAGAAACCGCTAGAATAACACAAATCCAGCAATGCAAAATATCAACTTCAGACAAAAATGCATTTTCTGTCCTTTCCTCTACTTACTGTATCCACTTGTTCCAATGATCTGTTAATATATATATAAATCGCATGTGTTGCCAGACTGTCCCACTAGATGGCAATCTACCTCCACACTGATACAAGCTGGGCTAATACAATAAAGGAGAAACACACAAAGATGAATGCAGTGGAGTTAATTTGCTCTGAACATTATTATCCCTTAAATGACAAAGGGAATTCAAATCTCTTTTTTCTTTGGTGCAAGTAATATTTCTGTGCTCTGTTTTTGTCCAGAGATGCAGATTAAGTATCGCAGCAAGAATAATAACACTGAAAGACCACAGTAATTGTATTAAGAGGTTTTCTTATCTGAGTATAAAAGGGGCCGTGATGCATGTTGTGGCAGATTGCTGCTAGTTGGAAGGAGGTGAGGCGGCAGGAAGGAACCAGGAGGACGTAGTGCTTTCCTCTTGTCAGATAATCGATACTGGGGACAGACTGTAGAGGATGGACGAGCTGAACCGCCAGGCACACTATACGCCGAATCCAGGCTTGCTCTATACTTCAGAAACTCTTGAGAAATCCCTGCATTGTATGCAACAAACGCAGCTCAGCATCATATGTGGATTTTCCACTCCAAAAGCCATCTACTGCTCTTGTGCATTAGCTCACCCCATTACTGTCGGCGAAGAGCTTTTTGATGGGCAAGAGATGGGATAAATGCTCGGCTGACCAAAAGGCTGTAGGGCTAGACGCTAGATGATTCCATTGATCTTAATCCAAAGTAGTTTGAATATTGGCTTAGATGCTGTTTGTGTTATTTGGAATAAGCGGTGACACCATTGGCTGTCACTTCTGCTATTTAAACCACGAGCAACACTTTCAAACAGAAGTCATTTTTGGTAAAGCGAACGACTGTGGATTCATGAACCATGAGTAGGCAATGAAAATGTCACCCAGGCCATGGCAGCATGTTGGTGTACCGAGCAGAGAAACCTGCAAACAAATGCCTTCGAGCAAGACGATGGATTGTTAACAGTTGAAGGGGCAGTGCTGCGGCAGCAACAACGATCCCTGTAGTGGATGCTGAAGGGAAAGTATTTAAACGGTGTAGGGCTGCAACTAACCAGAATTGATGAAAGTCTATAAAATATCAGGGAGTAGTGGGAAAAAAAAAATCCCCATTTTCTCAATTCCCAAAGTAACATCTCCAAATGTCTTGGTTTGTCCAATTAACAGTCCAAAAAAACCCAAAATATATTCAAATTACAATTATATAAGACTGAAAAAACAGCAATTCTCACATTTGAACTTGGTATAATTTGCAGCTTTTTCTTCTATAGAATGACAATCACCAAATAGTTACTGATTCATATTTTCTGTAATCCCATAATCAACAATTGCTCTAGACTTGTGATCAATAAAGTAAACCCACTGTCAGCATTAGGAGTAGTTAGTGCGAGGACTTAATAACTATCAAAACAACTCCTCTTCTTGATTGCTTCCCTTATTAATGCCACTAAGATGAGCATCAAGGTTCCACTCCCACTGACAGTTATCTGCTTAAGTAAATCCAGTAAACTGTGGATGTCACGTTGGCTCTCTGGTACCACGTACATGGCTAGGGGCTGTGGGGTAATTTCATAACTGTGCCTTGTGAAGACCACCAACAATATTATGCAACTCTGCTCTTAAAAAAAAAAAAAACTATACTGATTCTTTGCACTCACCTCTTGTAAAATATATCAATATGGTGGCAAGAAAAAGTCAAAAGCAGCCCGGTTTTATAAATAAACATCTAATAAATATCTTAAAGATGTCTTTGCAGTGGCGCTTTAGCAGTAAATGCCAGGTTACATCAGTATTGTTTAGCCGATCTCAGCCTACTTTAGGAAACTGGACCACAGAGTGCTCTAGCAGGCACACAGCACATCAAACATGGGTACGGCAGTGTTTTCAGTAGGTAGGCGTCTCTCTCTCTCTCTCTCTCTCTCTCTCTCTCTCTCTCTCTCTCTCCCCCCACTTCACTTTAATTCGGTCTAGAACGCGTCATCCTTACGGACTCGCCTCCACGCATTGAGGGCTACACTTTCTGCCTGGACCACTATAAAAAAAAAATATATATAACACAAATACATAAACAAGCAAACAAAAACACAAACAAACCGCTGACATTAACGACGCCTACGTGCCACCTTCCGTGTGTGTGTGTGTGTGTGTGTGTGTGTGTGTGTGTGTGTGTTTTTTTAGGGGGGGGGGGGGCAGGAGGAAGAGGAGGGGGGGGGACTTTTTGAGAAGCGGAGGGTGAATTTGTTTGAGCACACACTGTCAGGATGAGCTGATGTGAGCGCTGCATCAAGTGCGCGGTGGTGATGCTCCCGTATAAAACAGCCCGCTGTATTTTGGCACAGAGGGGGATGCATCAGTTTAACCCTCGGCTCTGCCCTCCGGACTCGCCCATACAGTCTTCAGCCTAGATAACTTGAGGGGATGTGTGATCCTATTGTGAGGAATCCTGCCGCACGATATTACTGAGGATCTCTCTCTCTCTCTCTGTTCGTTTTTCTTTTTTTCTTTTTTCTTTTTTTTCCTTCAACTTCGATGGCTTGAGTGGCCCATTTGCACTCATGCTTGCAGCCGAGGAGGGATGTAAGGTACGGGCCATCCACCGCCCTCACATTGCACGGAGTAGCGGCGTGATTCAGGTCGCTATCTGAGTGCCAATAAGAAAAAAAACTACTTTCGAGATGTGAATTATCGAGATTTGCTACTCACTCCACCGGCTCGCCTGTCCTATGCTATCGATAACGGGATCTCAAGAGGAACATGATTGTGGCATAAACTATTTCTGGAGACGCTTGTCACAGATATCGCCGCTGAACTGGACAAGGTGGATGGTTATTTCCCAAACAGTTCAAGCTTATGTATACTGCATTCGTTTGTTGGAATCGCTGCCTAGTATCTTCGAGAACAGCGCAAGAGGAATGCTGGTCCAAGATCTAATGCCATTCACTTTAAGTTTTTGGCCTTTTTTCTTCGGTCATTGCCTTCTCTCACTGTTTTTACTCTCATGCCAGGTAAGGATCGTGTTCACGCGCGCCACTTTGTCAATTTACGCATGAGAAGATGTTGCACTAATGTAACAGGAGTTTGATTTTTCTGAAGGATAAACAACAACAACAAAAAAAAAAACTGTGAAACTGTTTTCAAGTAACTTATGCACTCATTATGTCACGATTAATATGCAAAGCATTGCTTAGTGTCTTTTCACCAGATGTTGGGATCACAAGTCCAGGGTACACAAATACTGACTGGCATGCATATGTAGAGTTTTTAGTAAGGCATGAGACATCTAGCTTTACACACACACACACACACACAGACACTCAGCTCTGTTGTAGTGGGTAACATGGAGTGGCCAACTGTGTTTTTATGATAACAATATTCAGCTATCCCACCAGGATCCCTGCAGCAGGCATATGTTAGTGATGAGTATGCTAACCTCTGCCCCGTGCTGCTGCCTACAGATAGTGGTGAGCTGTTGTTCACACGCACGCAGTGTTGCCAGGGTTCATGTGTAATGTGATCTGCTTGAGTTTCCAAGTCCACCCACGCACACTCCTCGGGGCAGCCTGCTGCCCACTCTGTCGGTGGGTGGTTTCTTACAGGGAGCGGGCTGCAGCCATAGACGTGATACTATTGTGCATGTACTACATACACAGCAGCCCCGGTGACAACAACACTGGAGCCGCGATTACGAAAAAGAATGCTGAGAGGATATCCACTGGTGCTGCTAACTAAGAGGCTGCTGAGTGTTCAAGCATCTCCATTTGTGCTGCACAGTGTTGTGCTGATGGCACTCGTGAGTAATGCACTGAAGGACAGTGCCTCAGTCATTTCAATGTGTCTCTCACTCCCTCTCTCTCTCTCTCTCTCTCTCTCTCTCTCTCTCTCTCTCTCCTTCACCATAAGGGAGAACTCCAGAGGTCATGCTCACGGACTGTGGCGGAGAAAGTTAGTGAACAGTGCCAGCTGGCATGCCACTGTAGAAGATACCCTCCCCTTCCTCCTCCACCGCCTCCACCGCCTCCCCCACGGCTACTGGGCACCACAGGTGAGACTCCCACCTCCCGGCTCACACTCCCAGGTTTCTCACCTGTCTCGCCTACGAGTCTGTCTGTCTCACTCTCTCAGTTTGCTCTCGCTCCGCAGTTGGATCTCATTCCACAGCCAAGCGCAGGTGTCAAGCAACTGGGCTAGTCTGAAGAAACTGTTTTGACGTGGAGTGTTTCCTTTTATGCTCAAAAGAAAAATGCACCATGTGTGAGAGGCCGTGCATGGGCCACTGTTTTCGCAAGTGTGTGCGTCTGTGCGTGTGATAGAGCCAGCAGGATGTTGACAGCTGAACACAGGACTAATTTATGCCGGGTCTGACCTTGGGGACTACCCAGCTGCTTGTGAAATCCATGCCTGCTGGGCTGCCAAGCTCAATGGTTCAGTGGTAGGGTTTCCCCCGGAGGACCCCTGATTAAAATACAGATGAGTTAATTAAATTAGCTTTAATTTGGTAGAGATAAGGAGCTAATGAAGCGGCCCAGTAGTTTTAGCTTCGTTTTGAAGTCGAGCTGGCGGCAATCAGGGTGTGCGCGTGTGTTAAGTGCTTTGTGTGTTAGTGCTTGGATACAACAAGCGTGCATATCTGTGTGGATCTGCTGCCTGTTGCAGCAGTTTCCCCCCCCCCCCCCCGACACTCCCTCTAAGATGGTAAATCCATTGACAGATAGGCGAACATATTTCACCGGCCCGCTCGCTGAAAGTTGATGTGATTTGTACGTAGTCTCAAGCACCTTAATGAACAGTGCGCTGAAATATGGGACAGGCGTTTCTGATGATGCAGCCGTTCTGAGCTATTACTGTGACTCTTTGGAAATCACTCACGCTGAGCCCTTAATATTATGAGTAGGGAGGAGCACTAAATCATCAAAGTCTCACCGGGCAGCAGTGTAAAGGTTTCAATCAATCACTTCCAATGATTTCTTTCTGTCTGGTCAATTTAAATGGACCTTATTTCCCCACCGACTCACTACCTATCGAGAGTTATTCTGTAAATGTCGGGCACTGCATGGATGCTGTCAGGACCATCTGACTGTAAGCTGAAGTGGGGGGGGGGGGGGGGGGGGGGGTTGAATGCCCAATTACAGCCAACGCATGAGTGGAGTTCTGAACTCATCCATAAACAGTAGTGTGTCACGATAAACATGATAAGCAGGCCAATTTTTATTCCTTTTCAACTTTACACAGAAATGTTTGCAGAGGGTGGAGACACCATGAATAATTCATTTCAAGGAAGTTTTCTTTCTTCAGTTCTCAATTTAATCCATACAGGCGCATAATTATCTTCATATTCCTTCAGTAGCCCAATTTGCAAAACGATTAGAGCTGAAATTTTTTTCTTTAAACTGTAGTCTATAAAATGCAATGAATATGCATAGCTAACATGAAAAACTGGGACAATGTCTGAGACCTTTATCTATCTGCTAAAAGTCTATAAAAAAAAAGGGGAGAAAAATTGGCACTGTTAGGTAAGTCTGTATGTGCTAAAAATGGTTTCCGAAGTCTTTCAGAGGAGCGTGCTTTATCACAATGAAGTAGATTCTTACCACTGACTGAATTAAATCCTACAGCCGTTGACAAAAACGCAGGATTAAAATGGAAGTTTGGCTGAGAGGAGCTTTTAAATTCATAGTGACTTATGACGTGGTCTGCTGTACCGGGGAGAGCCGTGTCTCGTTATTTGCTCCGTAGAAATGTGCTGCGTTGGAAAGTAGTCCACAGCATTACTAAGGAGTATTTGTTGCTATGGTGTAAACCCTTCCTCTCATTCATAACGACGTAACTGTAAACGCAGGAGCTTTGAGTTTGTTATGATATATACAGCACAGTGTGTTTTCTCAGGCGCACAAAACTGGAACAAACCGGCATTCATAGATGGATGAATAGATAGATAGATAGATAGATAGATAGATAGATAGATAGATAGATAGATAGATAGATAGATAGATATGCACATGACTAAACGGATTAATATATGCTGGTACAGCATCAAATGCTGCAGAAAGAGAAGAGATAAGTTCTGCATTACAGACACAAAGTTGCTGATGCACACAATGTTATACAACATTCCCGGTGAGTGGCCTTACACCACAAATCTAATGTGGAAAGAGCAGGAGGTTCCCGCAACAGTAATTGGTGTGGACAAGAGTGCTGGTGTAAGGAAGGCTGACGGGACCTTAAATGATTCATTGTGTCGGCTTGGATATCTTTGAACGTTGAACCTAAGACCTGCAGAACAGGCGAGGACACGGCTACTTCCCGACTCGGAACGGGGAAGAACATCACTTTCATGCTGCTGTGTTATCATGTCGTATGATGCAACCACTAAGGAACTAATAACTCAAAGTTAGTTCTGTGTCCAAAGGGATGAGCACTGTAATTTATTGTGTTAAATACGTTCTACTCATTCTCTTCTTCTGTATCCAAATTTCCTTCCTCCCGTCCCCTCTTCTTCTTCTTCTTCTCTTTTTTTTCTCCTCAGTGGCAGAGCCCGAGGTGCCCTTGTTGAGGCCGTGGTGGATGGAGATGGACATTGTAGTGCTTGGAACGGTGGGCTGTGCCTCAGTTGTCTTCCTGCTCTCAGCCATCATCATCTGCTACAAGGCCATCAAGAGGTTGGAGGTCCCTTTGCTCTTTTCTGCTCTTGTAGTATTCCAGTTGGATCTTATTCGCACGTACCTCTGAAATATTCTGAGGCGATGACAAGATGAAATAGGAACGGTCACAGACAGGCTACTCAACATGTGATATGTAATTTCACCCGTGGGAGACTGTGCTATCCCCGTTATCACCCTGCTGGGTCACACTGAGGTCAGAGGTTAGATAATGGAATGGGTTATAAATGTCACCGAGTAAGATCCACTACGCTGAGTCACCAAGAAGCATCCTATAAATTAATTTATTGAAGTGCGTAATGACCCGAACCATACAATGCCGTGTTGATTTTTTTAATTTGCATAAGCGTCTAAAGCTTCCTAAAGCGGCAGCTGGATTTCGTGAAAGTGAAAGCGAGAGGCGAGCAGAGGAATCCCAAGACGCCGCTGTTGCAGCTGGGAACTGTTTCCCCCATTTGGCTTATTAGAGAAAAGGCTGCGTGAGGTTTTAGCCTGCAGCACAAGCCAGACCCAATTCTCTGTGTGACATTCAGGCGGCACGGTGTCACACATGCACTCTGACATCCATGTTAATGTTCGCAGACATTTAACAAACGCACACACACACACACACACACACACACACACACACACACACACACACACACATCGTGCAAAGCAGCCACACATGCTCAGAGAGGCATGCGGAGGAGGCGATTTGTGTGCACCCATCCATATACTCACAACATCTTTACATACAGATACATCATCTTGGCATATTTACACACTCTGTAAAATACGGCATAAACATTGACTCTCACACACACCCCATGTGAGAGTGGCCACAGATATGTGTGTGTGTGCTAAATCACGGCGCTACTTCTATGTTTTATTTATGTGTATTTAAATTGATTTAGTATCATACCTTATTATATTTATGGAATTACATTAAACCTGCATGCCAGACACGGCTTTCCTCATTAGAGCTCTATTCCTCCTTTCTTTAAACAACAAATAGGCAAAGTCAGGCAGCGGAAGTAATGGGTGGTTGGCTCAGGAATTCATTATGGCAATTCTCCAGCCCCCTGTGTAGCCAAGGGGCACCTTTTTTAATGCAGCAGTGGTAAGAAAGTGTTGTTGCAATACGGGCTCCAGCCCCAAACCCAAGTCATTATTTATGAATTAATTTGCGCAGTCATTCAGTCGCAGGCCACATCTTTTATACATGCAAGCGGGTCGTGTCCTGAAGCTCTGTGGGCTCCAGACTGCAGACCTTGTGCCACGCCAAGCTTCCCCTCCACTCTGAATGAGAGGGGGAAAAATACACAGGTCCAGCCAGACTGGCCTCATTAGACATTCATTAGTCGCCAGCCAATAGGAGAGCCGTCCAGGGGGAAAGAAAATGTGATTCCTTAACATTTAATCCCAGCTCGCTCTAATCATCCGATCGCTCCTGAGTGGAAGGTTGAGGAAACGACACAGCGAAAAGGACAGAAAAAAATGTTGTCTACGAAAGCAGGCAAAGGCAGTAATTGAGCTTCTTAGTCAATAACAGTGTGAGACAGGGTTTGTCAGTGAGAATAACACAGCCAGTTATATATAGCCCTTCCAGCCCCTCAGTGCTCCGGGCTTTCCCAATGAAAATCAGCTGGCCGAGGGCCAAGGCCTGAGCACCACAGACAGCAGAGGAGCTAGCTCTGCGGGTCCCAGCCCTCCTGGCCTTTTGTTATTTTTCATAATCTTTGTCTGCCAGTCATGTGTCAGAAGCAAAGGGGCTGGAGAGGAAAAACACTTCCATACAATTCTATTCAGAGTCCACAGCACCAGGGAGGCTGGTGTGTGCAAGCACAGAGCAGAGGATCCAGACACACGCTGCGTTTCAGTGTTGCTGTGCCATCCGAAGCAAAAGACATGATGCTGCAGTCCAGGCTGTCAGCCATCCAAGAAGCCAAAACAAACACAACTCGAACCAACTGACTAATGAAGCTAGATGCTTTTTCCAATCACTTACCGCTCTGGGAGGCTTGTCCAAAGACAGATAATACATCACAGCTGCTCCTGTCCAAGGGCAATAAAGAATATCCAAAATGCTCAGCCAGAGATACAATAAAAGGAAACTACTTGTCAGGCAAAGTGGTTTAAAATCCAATATTTACTAATACATAATTAATCTCTGTTTTATTTTCAAAATGACTATACCAGCACCATCAAAACCGGTGACAGATTTTTACAGTCTGTTTTGTAATGTGTTTTCTTTGAACCGTAGCATGTTACTCTAATTTCCAGATGGCTGGAGTAATTGTAAACAGCTCAACACATGTCCCAATTTCACCATGAGCCATTCCCCAAACTTCAAACAGGAATGTGCGTGCTGTGATTGCACAGCTTTGATATGAAATATTCATCTAACCTGTGAAATGTTGTGTTGCCACCTGCCATGTGTCAACAGCATGGCATCTATTATTGAAGGCCCCGGGTAGAGGTCGGTTTGAGGCCCCACCGCTCTGCCCTGTGTGGTGGCCAAAAGCGACATGGTCAGTCTGAGCGGAGATTACGTCCTGGGAGAAATAAACAGGGCTGACGCGCCTTCCAGCAGGCTGTAGATCGACAGTGTCAGACGGCCATTTTTTTTTTTTTTTTTTTACAACATAACAGATAAATAACTGATCCGTCAAAAAATATTTTTAAAATAAAATAATTAGTTAGCTGCAAGAATGTTGCATAACGACAAACAAAATCAACCCCGCTGACTTTTTGTTCCAAGTAGAAGAATTCCCAGACTGGCTGTAAACCCTGCCGTCTGTCCCTTGGAGAACACTTTGGTCTATCCCAACTCCCCTAGCTGCAGCTGCATCAGCCAGTCTTCTCCCCCGCGGCACAATGTGTTTCCACCCTGGGGCTGGACAGTTTCTATTTTGAGTCTTTCCCTGGGTCCCACAAGGGACACAGCCAGTCGAATCTGTCCTACATGGCCGGCGTGGATCCCTTGTGTCCATGAGACGTGTGACCCCTCCCAGCTGACAGAGTCCCACAGGAAGTCTTAGTCATTGCCTCACATTTTGTGCACAACTTTGTTCAAGAGCCGCTAGCTTGCATCCCCAAAACAACCCCAACAACCATGGACTAAATGCAGCGTGAGATGTTCACAAAACATCTGTCGTTCAACAGTTATTCATAATCATCTTATGAATATAAAAACAAATACCATCATCAATCTGAGACTTTATAATAGAAAAAGAAGCTCAATGTACAAAGTTAAGCGTCAAATGAAAGTAAGAGCTTGTATTATTTATATAACTTTTATACTTTTTTGATAACTTTATAACAAGACTAAGAGTCTACAGACATGCTAGCAGCTCTGTGAGGCAACGGTGTTTTGAGCTAAAGCTAACGTCGGCATGCTAACATGCCAACTGTGGCAAGGCTAGCTCTGATGTCTTCTTATATACAGTCTTTGGTCTGGTATTAAGCAGGTGTAATGTTCACCATTATCACTATCTCTGTTTAGTGTGCTAGCATGCTACCATTTGCTCATCAGCAAAGTACAGTCAAGGGCGAGTGGCAATCTCATTAGTTTTGCAGGTATTTTATTGGTCATACATAATAAATAAACACATGAATAAGTTATTGCAATTCATCCTGAGGTGAACATGAAGGTTCCATGACAATCCATCCAATCGTATTTCATTGAAAACAACAAACTTCAAACTAATGGTGGCACAAAGAGGAAAAGTCAGGGGGTCAGTCAGTAGGAGTCATCCTCTGGGGATCATGAATGTGTGCAAAGTTCCATCAGTTGTTGATATATTTTAGTCTGCACCAAAGTTGTGGACTGACAGACAGATTGAAAACAACATCCTTAGAGCCATGTCGCTACCACAGCTAAATATTACAGAGGAGGCATATCGCCAGTGTTTATTATGTAGACCCCATTGTGATGTCTTTTTTAGTCGAAAGCTTTAAAGCCCGGCGAAGACTCTTGACAGTGACTTTTTTGACAGACGAAAGTATCTGGAACCCGGGAGGTGGAGGGGTTGACGTGGTTCACAGCGCTGCAATGACAGCTGAAAAACAGCCACGACAGGAACGCTTTGAAAACCTGACAGCAACAAGATGGTGGAATAACAGGTGTGGCAGAATCAGATGGGCCAATGTTTAAGGGAGCAACGAAAAAAAATAAAGTTGACAAATTGAGTTGACAGCCGAGGAAATGAGCAAATTTAGCATATTCATGACCATCAATTGTATTATATCCTCTAGGAAATGTCACCAAAACACATTTTACATAACGGAGATTGATCGGCTGTCCTTCTTTATTTTACAGTCTCGGTGTGTGAATACACATGGGGGCAAGAACCGTAATGCAATCCAAAGTGCGAAGCACAATAAATGCTGCAATTATGAAGCTCACGGTGCATTTTTACTGAGATCCCGTCAAAGGTATTGACTCAACTCGGTGGCACAGTTTTGAGTCCATGGCGATGTGTACAGAAGTGGCAAAGAGCGCCAACTCAGTCATTTCAGTTACTCATATATCCAAAGTTAGCTAACATAAGCTGCCATACGCTGCTAGTCATATCAGACCAGACAGGGCTGAAGCAGCAAAACCTGTGAGTGAATTGAATCGAGTGAATTTTTATTGCTTACGCTTATTTTCATTTGAGAGAGAGGAAGATTGTGTTATTTTTCAAAAGTAGCATAGTCTCTTTGACCTTCTCTCATTACAAACGTAAACAAACGTAGTTTTTCTTGCAGGGTTGTTAGATTAGATTGCATTCTGTCGAGCATGAGCTCATTTCACCCTGTAAGGATTCCCCCCCGCTGCACGATGGCCGACAAGGGAAAAAAAAGACTGGACTGGGAATGACTGTTTGTCAAAGTTGGACTGGCCAGCCAGGGCTTTCAGAGGAGAGAAGGGGAGAGGAGACGCTGAGCTAAGATGTCGCTCAAGGGTCCTCTGTGGCAATGAAGGCATAGTACAGTGTTGAGTGGAACAATGACTGTACTAACTGTATTCAGATCTGTCTCCCGAGTTACATAAGCCAAAGCAGGAGAGAGCAGCTGAGGGGGTCGGTGCAGAAGCCACAGTACACTGGACAAATATAATAACCACAAAGGCACTGAGGAGTGCATGAAAAGGGCTGCATTGAATGATACTGCTCTTCACAGGCCAGTAGCAGCAAGGGGATCATGTGTTGCAGCTTTATTTTGCACCAGAACGTCCTCATAGAAAGGACAGAGTACTACAGCGCAAGAGAAGGTTATGCATTGATGGTATTCCAAAGTTGTTGTTTTTTTTAACAGCCACACACGTACTCATTACTTAGAGGGAAGATCGCGTCTGCCAGTCAGGAGTAGGTAATTGCCTTATCCCGATGTATCCCCGTCTCCTTGCAAAAAAAAAAAAGGTGACCTTTGAACATTGAACTTATTAGAAAGGATCGCTGAGACCAGCGAGTCCATCAAGAGCAGCCCGAGAAATCAAATCAGCCTGAAGGTTAACAGTCTAGAAACTCTGTTTAATGAAGACAAATGTAACTCTCTTGTCAAGGAATTCGACTTTACTTTATGAACATATTTATTTCGCAGGAAACCACTACGAAAAGAAGAGAACGGGACAAGTCGTGGGGAATACGCCATGAGCATCCGTAACAAGAAGGCCATGGGTACCAACAACACTGTGGTATAGACTGTCTCCTGGTGGACGCAGGAAGTGACATCACCATTACCGTCTCTCACCGTAAACCCCCAAATACAACGATCCCTTCTCACCCAGAATGCAACAGGGTTTTATCCAAGGTTTTCAAATAGGTAAACCTTCCCTCTTTGCTTGGCATGTTGCCTGGACTGAAGACACCATTCGGCTCAAGAGGAGCTGCAAAAGATGGAAGGTATAAAAAAATAAAAATAATAAAAGGAAGCCAGAAAGGACGGAGGGAGAAATCCACAAAACCCCCATGGTGTTGAAAGTGGCACAGCAGGCTGAACATTATGCTCTTAGTAACAGCAAGTGTTGCTGACAGGCTGGTTGGCTGCTGGCTGGAGAGGGACCGTCTGCCAGTCTGCCGCAGATCCAGACCTCACACACTGTTGACATCTGCAATGGAACAAGAGACGATACAGCAGACAGGACAAGCCCATCATACAAAATAAATAACGTGCATGCGGTTTTTACAGAGAATGCAACATTTTTTTATATTCCAATCCCCCCACCACTGTCCATCTTTTGTTCTGCATTTTTGGAGACAGATGCTTTGTGAGAGGCATGGTGTTCCTGTCGGCCTCTGAGATGTGGATTCATCTGACTATGCAATTTAAAGAAATCCATATGAAAAAAAAAAAAAAAAAAAGAGAGAGGAGCAACGACATCAACACGGGACATACTGGTTATTTTACCATGCCACCGAAGACTTAGGCTCAATGTAATATACTTCAGTCATTCATTGAATTATTTGCTCAATTTCTTTACTTATTTATCTACCTTTTGAATTTATTTTTCTACTTAAAAGAAAAAAATAAACCGTCTTGTAAGTTACTCACATCTTTACAAATCTTGAACATCTTGATGAACTCATTTTATTTCTTAATAGCTATGTTTTTTAAGTGAATAATTTATAAACCGTATTATCCATTTGTGATGCTCCGATGCTTTAAGCCTGCTGTCAGTTTTGTTGAGACACTGATGCAGAAAACACGCTTGAGTTTCGGTATCAGTTGTTTTGTCTCTGGGTGTTTGATATGCTTTTCTCTGTTTCCCTGAGACTTCTGCTAAAACGTCAGGGGGTCTCTATGATGTTATGTGAATGTGTGTTTTTCCAAACATTATTAATGTGCTGCATCATAATCCAGTCCCCGTTTTTTGCCTCCCCTACAACTTAAACCTGCTATCTCAAGCCTTTTGGTTCAATCTTGTTGTTTCAGAGTCTTGGGGTCAGTTAGATGCCTTCAGTCATGCTTTGTTTTGGATTTGACAATCTTCATTTTTCTATCTGTCAAGAAGGGGCTTAGCCCATCGCTATAGAAACTGGGGACATGAGCCCAGGCCTGACCTTGTGACTGGTGAGAGAGACAGGAGACTTAGCCAATAGCCAGAGATCGGGTTGCACAGAGGATGGCCTCAGCAGGGATGTGTGTGTGTGTGTGTGTGTGTGTGTGTGTGTGTGTGTGTGTGTGTGTGTGTGTGTGTGTGTGTGTGTGTGTGTGTGTGTGTGTGTGTGTGTGACTCTCTGTGTCTGTGCTGTCACAGGCATCCTCCACATCCCCGCTGGAAAAACACAACTGAGCTGAACTGGAGCATCACTCAACGCTGCTCTGCTTTTATACATTAAAGCTGTGTGTGTCTGTGCATGAGTGCATTCTTGTGTGTGTGTGTGTGTGTGTGTGAGTGTGTGAGAGAGTGAGTGTAAGTGACTGACTGTGTGTGTGTGTGTGTGTGTGTGTGTGTGTGTGTGTGTCTGGCTGTCGGTCTGTCTGTGAGTGTGCATGCAGATGAGTGTACTCGGTGAGAGTGGGCTGTACTCTGTGGCTGTCAGTTAACTATAGATATTGGCTAAACTGTGGAAATTTGGAGAAACACATGCTTGCATCGAAACATGCACAGATATTAGCTAACAGTATACCCCACCATGTACCTATATGAGCGAAATGAAGGATGCATGAATGTAAATATTGCTATTTAAATATCTGCCTTCTGGACTGTTAATTAATGTACAGTGTAACAGAACATATGTTTATACATAGTCAAACTTAAACAAATGTGCTACCATTTAGAATTATGTCAATGTTGTCATGTTGCTGGAGCAAGCCATTAATGTATATATGGCAATCAATAGTACATACACAATTTATGCATTATACCAAACCGAAAGATGTGCATAAGTTGATTTAATTGCTGAGTTTTTCAGTTGTAAATAAAACTGTACATAACAACAGACCCACAGCCCGTTGTGTTTAAAGAGGCGTATGTGCAGATATGAATCTGTCCTTATGTTGTGGCAGACCAACTGGACTGTGTGTGGCCACGGTGATAAAAGTGAGCTTGTTCTATTACGCCCCTGCTCATCCTGTCTGCAATGTGCTGTGTTGTGCCGTTCATGTCTTGGGCAGAGAGCCGTGCTGGCCGTGTCTCCTGGGCCCCCCCCCCCCCCACCCCCCCCACCCCCCTCTCCCCTCCACAGTGGAGGACATGTTCTCAGTCTGTCTCACACAGTGCATCTTTAATGAACTGCAATTATCAAGCATATTGCTCTCCATGGGGCTTAATGACGCAAACCAGAAAAACTTTATACGTTGCATATTGCGCTCGCTCTGGGCTCGATAAATAATCACGTGACGAAACCTCGTGGATGTGTGTGAAGGATTTCTGCTGCTCACGCAAGAATGAAATTGGGGTTTAGAAGGAAGCTAAAAGAAGGAAGTAGATTTAAAAAAAAAAAAAACACCTCTGTGAAATTGTCTTAAATTCAATCGTACAGACATTTTTCCATTTCTGTTTTAATTTGCACATTATACATTAACTGTGGTTAATGATGTGAAACAAACAAGGGGGACAAACCTGTACTATACAGGCTGATGCACAGGAGCACTGAAGAGGAACGTCAATGAATTATAATGTGAATGAGGGACCAGAGTGCTTTGCCTGCCCTGCTTTGGATGTGCCGCTTGATGGTAATGCCAATGGACACTCTGAGCAATTTAAACATTCATGCATTGTCCAGCCAGGGCGCTGTGGATTTCACTGTAATAAAAGCAATGTGACAGCACTAGGCGGGGGGGGGGGGGGGGGGGACCAGGGACCAGGGATTGTCACTGTCTCAACAAGTTTTCGTGAGCCTCTCAGAAGGTATTCCCACAGAGCAAAAGGGCGCCGATAACACAGCTTCTTTTAAACGTGGCTTCTTCAAAATTGTTTCCGTACAAACAAACAAAAATAGTGCTGCACTCTGTATCAACCTGCTCTTTAATCAAGAAATGTCACCAATGCACACACCTGGTGATATACACCATGCTGGTGCATGCAAGTCTGTGTGTGTGTGTGTGTGTGCATGAGAGCTCAAAAGTCCTTTCAAAGCTGACCTTCACAATCTTTGAGGACCCACTCACACCCTCTCTGCCCGAGAGGCCTTTGGTCATCTTTAATTACCCTCACTACCTCCAGCTGCCTGCTCATCAGGTCAGCGCCTCCATATGGTCCTCCAGGAGGCAGCAGGCAGGAAAGGCAGGCAGGGGCGGGGAAAGTGCTGGATACCTGTGGGACACTGATTACATAAGCTGCTGCTAATGAGAGAGGTTCTTTGGTAAAGGGCTGCGAGTTCAAACGATCACAACGGTGGCAGTGGCTGACAGATGCAACCCCAGAGCAAGGGGGACTTGATTAAATACACACACACACACACACACACACACACACACACACACACACACACCCCTGTGCACATGATGGAATACATGCACATACACACCTGCATCCAGCATCACTTTAATACACACTCGCACACACAGAGGCACACAGCAGGAGAGCGGCTCTTTGATGAGCCAAGACTAGAGGTTGATGAAAAGGGGCACTGCAGCCTGATTCAGCTAGCCTGGGGTCACCGGGGAGAGTGTGTGTGAGTGTGAGTGTGTGTAGGTGTGTGTGTGTGTGTGTGTGTGTGTGTGTGTGTGTGTGTGTGTGTGTGTGTGTGTGTGTTCATTAGTCACATTGTGTGATATCATTACACTAGTGACTCATTTGGCATACACCTCTCAACATGGGTCCTCTTACACATGCAGTGACTAAAAGCACATTTTTGAAAAATATATGCAAATCAAATTTGACTTATTTTTGTCCAATAAACCAATTTCTTCTTGCAGAATGCATTTATATCACCAGATCTAATTCATTTTAAAGCTTGATAATGAAATCCTTGCAGCAGTGGAGATCAAAACAAAGATTAATGTGCTGTTGGACTTTCTGGCCCTGCTGTCATGTCATCTGTTATTCTCAGACAAGGGCTTCGCGGTAATGCGGTTAGACCTCACAACAATGCTTAATCACAACAAACCACATTAGGCCAAAGGTAATTGCGTTTGCTTGGTATATGCGTGGGCCAATCTGTTTCGCTGCTGCCAATGAAGAGGGGCATGGAGACGCGAGGTGGGCTTTTCCATTTTGGGGCGGGGAGGGGGGTGCGCAACCGAAATAGTCTTGTTTACCTCCAATGTCTGGCTCCACCTTATCGAGTTACAAAGCTGCTGCTGCGCCTCAGATTGGCCTCTGATTGATCGCAGCACTGATGGCGAGAGGCAGCATGACTGACAGCCCGACGAGGACCTCAGACGGGAGCTGAGTAATGCATGTCATGTCATTTTTCCCGGACACACCTGAGGTTCAGTTTCTCGTCCATGGAGGAAAAACAACAGAGCCGACTTTATCGCTCTGCCATCTGCATTATGGTAAACTGGACATTTTCCACATCGGCCGCGACATCAAAGGGCGGTAAATGTCACATTTGAATTTTGAATGGGTTGGCAATTGATGTGAAATGACAAAGTGGTCTCAATGTTTAGAAAAAAATCATACTTTTATTATCCAGCTTGCAACCAAGCAACTTAAAAAGTGATAGAATATATATATATATATATAATAGAGTGAGCGTATGTACTGTAAGATTCAACAAGCATTTGCTTTCACACCCTCACTAATACTAACGTGGGTCTATAGAAATTCTCTTAGGCACCTGATGCAAATATCTCCCACAAGCCTGCCAGACTTTTAATTATTAGCTCCAGTGATAGCACTTTAAAATAGCATAGATTCACTGTACATATACAAGTAGTACACTAAAGATGCTTAAAATGATCCAGTCCAAATGAATCCCACAGCATCAGTTTTACAGAAGAGTCCTTTTTTTTTTTTTGGTCAGAGGGTTCGTCCAGAGAGGACGCATGCAGGTCTAAGGACCCAGACTGGACCCAAGGCGACAAGCGGGAGCAGGTCACATGGGGTAGAACTGCGAGGCGGCCTCAGACGACTGGATTTCCACCTGAGCCATCTTGAACTGGGTGCACTGCAGCCATTTGCGCAGAGCGAACGGAGGGGCTCCGGACGTCTGGCCCTGCAGACACTGGTGGTTGACGCGGTTCTGGATGGCCTGGAGACGCAACTGCAGCCCCGCAGACAGATGCTGGTGAAGGTAGGAATGGAAGATGACAACGTTTTAGACATCACACAATGGGTCAATAGTGAATTGCATTTTTATTAATCTGCATCAATGTTGTTTTTAAAGCCTTACCTTAAGGTTTGACTGAATCATGGGTAGCCACATCGGGATTAACTATAGGAAAGAGTGAGAATGGATGCATATTATGGTATCTGTTAAGGCGATCATATATTAAACATGTAGAAAAATACCAGGATTATAGCAAACCTTGACAAAGATGGTTGAGTTGCACTCCTGCAGGGCTTCCATCAAGCTAATGACATGAAGACACACCATTTCTACCATCTAAGAGAAAATCAATCAATCAATCAAAACTGTGATTTTATCAAACATAGTTACAGATTCTTCATCATATATGAAATAGGAATTCATCCAAACACACCACATTTGCTGCCTTAAATAATTGTCAGAGCACTCACCACTTTATTGTGGGCCATGAGCTGCAGGATGCTGGGCGTAACCCGACTCCAGAACTCCAGGCCAGTGAGGATGGCGTTGGACGAAAATTCAGTCTGGTTCTGGTTCTGCAGGGACGGAGCAGCGGCCGCCTGCTCGCAGTAGATGGTCCACAGCTGGGCGAACATGAAGGCGTGGAAGAGAGAGCACATGTGCAGCACCGACGTCTGGAGACAGAGATCAAGAGAGATAAAGGCCAGTGAGGAGGTTTATAGATCATATTAACGAAACCTGGGATCATTTGAAGGGATTTTGTTTCGGCCACACCTTTGACTGTTCTGGGAAACCAATGAGGATGACTATTAAATGATCTGCGATGTGGGAGCCAGCATCTAGAGGGATGGGCATACAGGAGGTGGAGCCCTGGTGCAGGGCACAGTGCGTCAGGGAGCCCAAAAGTAGCCAGGACAGCTGACGAATGTGGGACACACACTCGATGAATTCTTTTGGCCTTCAGAGGAAAAAAAACATTGAAATTCAGTTTCACAGATCAGCCCACGTTATATATTCGATTAAATGTTATTGTCATACCTCTCACGATTATACTTAATGTTTCACCATCAGTTAGCCGTACTAACATTCGTGTCACATATATCGATTTCTGCCCGCACACCAAAACACTGTGAACCCTTTTTTTCTTTTGCCTCATGGACGGATATCTTACAACCTGGACGATTTACGGTGAACATTGCTGGAGATATGTGAGGGAAATATGTTCTCATGTCGTTCTTACCCTTGTTGCATGGTGGATGGCGGATGATAAAGCCAAGGAAGATAGCGGACCACAGCTTTGTTATCGCGGTGATTGCCTTTGCTGATCTCCATGGCGGCGACTTGTGCCAAGCCCACTTTCAGGTTCCCCCCGAAAGTGTCCTCATGCAGCGGCTGACAACAAGCCTTCATATGGCTCTGAGTGACACATGTGGAGTCAGGAAAATAAAAGGCTGAATAATAAGCAAAACAGGGGACAAAAAAACCTCAAACTACTCCTACTGAAATACTGTGAGAGTTGTGACACAAGCAAGACTTACTTTTAGTTTGGTTAGGGTGTGCATATCCGCAATGAAGTCCAGGAGCTCACTTATGTATTGTCTCATGCATTCCATGGCTGCCGTTGTGCACTGTGGTGAACAAAAAAACGGTTTATCCTTCAGGAGGAATCGCAGTGGGGGAACTATCATTATTTCACGCTGTTTTATGAGGCTGATTCTAATAAGATCCGAACGCACGTCTTATAAAGTCTTACCCCCGGCAGCGTTAGGATCATGTGCTTTTGGATGATGGTGGATTCTGCGAGCCGCGTACCAATATCTGCACAAACAAACTGAGGAAATCCACAGCAGGTTTTAGATTTGTATTCAGGAGGAAACGCTGTCGATTTATTTGGTTCTTGTAAACTGAAGTGCATAAAACAATTTATTTTTTTTACCTGGACCAGCAGTAACAAGTTTGTGTCAGGCAGTGGAGACTTGAACTTGAGAGCCTGCAGAAGCTCTAACACCACAATGCGGGACATGTAGAACTTATCTCTCTCCTGGATGCGAGGAGATAGAGAGTGGAGTAAATGTACTGATGCAGCAAGGCTGCCTTTTTCTATTATCACTCTCCCTTACTCATGCTGCGAGGAGAGTATAAACTCTGTAGCCTGAATAGAGGGGGAAGGACAGGCAGCGAGAGGGGAGGGAGGCGAGGCCGGGAGACAGAGAATAGACAGAGAATAGTGAAGCTGAGGAGTAGATTTAGGCCAGTCCAGATCTCTCCTCCCAGAGTCCCAGGCAGCTCAGATGAGGCTGTCAGGCTGCCTTCTCCCTCCCTGAGGACAGGCTGCTCTCTTTGTTCATCCCTTCCACACAAAGCCCAGCTGCCTGTTTACAAACCACACTGTCATCTTCTGGCTTCCACTTTGCCTCTCTCTTTCTCTATGCAGTCGTGTTTGCTTATGTTAGGCGCAGGCACATGCTCCTCCACTCTTACAGAATGCAGAGCTGTTTCCGACTCTCACCGTGTGGCTTCTTAATGCCCGTACCTGTGACGCGGCACTCTCGTAATTAAAAGTTAGTGGAGCATGTCCGTTTGGTGAATAGCAAATTATAAGCTGTTCTTAAGCTAGAGGGCCCAGTGGCATTTGTGCGTGTAGTGCAGTGCGGCTGCCTGTGACAAATGGTGCACGGTGTGACAAACTTTAGTAGGACTAGAGAACCTGACTTTGTGTCCTCAAAACCTGACCTCCAAAGATAACTGAGCGGCGCTTCCCAGAAAGCCTCTCCTCTCCAACTGCAACTGCACAGGAAAGGTTCCAAAAGCAATTGCTCATAGTGACTCTGGGTTTTTGAAAAGCGGATATTATACGGTGAGGAATTAAAGAGGGTGTAGAAAATCAATACTGCAGGAGACATAAAGCATGCAGCGCTGACAGTGGTGGAGGACTGAGGATCCATCTGGCCCAACAGTGCAGACAGCCCTGGCTCCGTCTGAGACAGCCACTCAGGAACACACGGTCGGGCCCTCGCGCATCAACTAATCATGTTAATCAATACTAGCTGACTGTCTACTTAATCATCTGTGACAACATGGCCACATTTCTGGCTGACTGGCGAGTCAGGGAAGTAGGTACAGCACCAAAAGAGTGATGAGTGAGAGGCCTGCGAACAGGAGCTCAACATTTTAAACACTGCAGATTAGTTTAAAAGGCTTAACTCTTTCATCACTGCATACACGCTGGATATTAACACAGGCTTCACTCTCCCTACACAGAGAGAGCATATGTAAATACACTCAAGGGTACCTTGTTGAAGCCTTTGTAGCACAGTCCACATAGTTCTACGAGGTAGGAGAGGCTGAACATGCCATACTGGATGACAAAACTCAGCAGCTTGGAGAAAGGCTCCAGGAGGCTCTGTAGTGTGGAGGAAGAAGAAGAAGAAGAAGAAGAGAGGGTTAGACATTTACTGAAATGTGGACATATCGGTAAATGAAATTGTGACCTGGGGTGGCTTACCCGGGTTGCGTTTGTAGTTGGGATTTTCAGAAGACAAATTATTATCCTCAAACTGGAATCCATGGGGCACTAATGAGACACACATATTGCAAAAGAAAACAGTTGAAAAAATCTTGACTATGAGTAGGTTTTAAAATGCAAAAGTTGAAATGTGCTGCACGGTGCATAGCCATATTCCCGGTCTTTAGATTTGTGTGCAGCGATAAATTGATTAGAGTACATTAATTTGACCTCCGAGGTCAAAATTGCCAGAGTCAAATCAATTACATCTATCCTATTGAACCCGACAAGGGCACTGCTAGATGCTTTTTCCTCCCGCCATAATCACATTAGACCATATCGGACCATGACTAAGTGAACGGGAGAGTCGATATCTACTTTTAGAGGAAGCACAGAGGGCAGTTTTGTGAGGAAGGTCTGGAACTGGTTGCAGATGGTTGTCCACAAGTTGCTAGGAGAGTCCATGGGAAGAGCCTCCATGAAGGTGGCAATGTTGTCCAGGCAGTGCAGCATTGTGCCCCCTGCTGGTAGACTCTTCTTGTTGTTCAAACCCTGGAGGGCACAGAGGCACAAACCATCGCAGGGTTATATAATGAAATTCTATAAGCGTAGATATTTCCATTTAACTGATCATTCAGTCCTGATCAATCCCAATGCTCATGATGAGAGCGGGGGCATTTAGGACACTGAAGCACAAATGATTGCTCGGATGAGCTCACGCATCAACAGGTTCTTATCTGTGTCATTTATTTAACTTTAACAGCAACAATAAACTGGTACACTGGTGTGGAGTAAGGCAGGTTTTCTTGAATGCCCTCGTGATTTGTTGTTTTAGATGGGCTTATGCTGTTCATGTAGCTGTAGAAAAAAGATTGTGCTTTGACAAGAGCTCCTCCTGCTGTTTAAAAAACACAATTACATGAAGAAGAAGAAGAAGAAGAAGAAAAAATCCCACCTCGAGCAGCATGTTGAGGGCAGCAACGGAACTCAATTCATTAAAATCTATCAGGGAGGATGCAAGTGTTCGCAAAAAACTCCCATCTGCAAAAGAAGAAAGACTGAACTCATCGAATGGATGTGACAGAAAGACCCGTGGGGAACTATTAAGTTAGTCTTATCATTATGGAGAATAGTCAGTAGTCAGCGGTATGAGCAGACCTTTGATGTTACTCTGGAAGAGTTGGGGCAGGATGCCGTTAGGGGCCAGCTGGTGAAACATACAGCGGAGGAACTGCTTTGCTACACCTGCTACGTTCCCTGGGATCAACATACTGCAAAACAGCACAGGGAGAATCACGTTTATTATTGAACCCAGCCATAAGCACAGTGAACACCGGTGTGACAATGTCTCATACGTCTCATACCTCTCAGCTTGTCCAGAAAAATTGGCACTAGATGCCAACCTGAAAGAAGTTACAGCAGTGGATTAGGGCTTTGGGATGAATTATGCATGAGTTTCTGAGTGTGAGTTATGAAACTTCATTTAAAGGTGAAGTGCTGTGTGGATGGAGATTGCAGGGGCAGCTGTACCTGCCCACAGACTGCATGATGTCAAGGAGCATTGGCGCAGCCAAATCCGGGCTGAGGTGGATGAACATGGAGAGAACCACCACCGCTAGGCCGAGAGTCTCCTCGTCGTACTCCTCCAGCACGGCTGCACAGTCCCGACACCTGGGACCATCGTGCATGGAAAGGAACCAGGCCAGCCTTAGCATTATGATAACCGGTTTCAAAGACAAGTACAGCTTCCGATTGATCGATCGATTCACCTGTCAGACATCGTGGTCGGCTGCTCATCGATGAACTCTTCAGGCGCTGGGACAAACATGCTGACTGTGCTCGGTGCAGAGAGCAGACTGGTCTTTGTTGGCCCTGCAGAGAATGAAGAATATCAGTGATTACAAAAAGGCTTTTGGTTAAGAGTCAGTTATTAGCTGCTGAATGAGGTCAATGAGGAATATTTACTCTATTTGATTTCTGTAGATGCAATATGTTACTACTGTATGTCCATATGTCTCCTCGAGGGGTCGTTATAGGATAAAGAAAAGCCTGAAGTGACTGACCCGTGTCCCAGGTGCTGATGTTGTGTGGCGCACTGGACTGGTGTTCCAGCTGCCTCTTCATTAGCTGGCTCATGGTCAGAGCTCCCAGAGAGCCTCGCTTCACTTGACGGTACTGAGCTAAAGGTCAGACACACAAAAAAAACGACACCCGGGGTGAAGTTTCAGCTCTACAGCAAGTGTGTGTGTGGTTACAAAGCAATAGGTAAGACACACGTGAAGAGAGACTATCAATGTGATCTTTGAATATCGTGAGGACAAAGAGATAAGTGTAAGAGATAAGAGATGGCGCTTAAACAGTCTAAAAAATGGACAGTTATGGTCCTCGTAATGATACCACAACAGTCACATGTAATGAGGTTTATTAGGGGACTGAGAAGCAAAGTATTGGGATCCTACTTGATACTGAAGAGCGGTGGCTTGTTTCAGGCATAGCAGCTTCGAGCGTTGGGGCCGAGGCAGATTCTCGTGGCTTTTCCAATGTAGACAGAACTTTGTGATCTGCAAGGCAATATGGCGTAAATAATGGGGCGGGGCATTGGCATCAGAGTATATGCCATGTTCTACCAATACAAAAAAACTACTAAGATATGGACATTCAGTAGTAATAAGCTCTACTTTTGCAACAATTAGGAGGTTAAAGTTGAAGTTGATTTAGTACCAATTTAATAATGACCTCTTATCTGAAGTTTAGTGTTTGGTTCCAAATTTAGAAAATCACAGATTGCAGTTTGATCTTTGGTTTTGCTCTAAAGCTCTAAAGCTTCAGGATGAAAGGAAAGGAGGAGCGAACGAACAACTGGACACGACACAGCTGGAGTGGATGGTTAGATACAGATGTGAGGCGGCTTACAGATGTTCAAAGTACACATAGATGAGAAAGAGTTTAAGAAGCATACCCATGTCTCTGCAGTATTCATCTCTATACAAAAATCATGCAGCCTTTACATATATACTGTCCATTGTCGAATGCTTACTATCACGGCCATTACACATTTTCTGCTACAAAAAGGGATTATTGAAAAGAAGAGTTATCTTTATCCAACCTTCCTTCTTACCGGTTTCTGCGGTCTGCTCGGCGCTCAGCTTGTCGAACATGTTGAACGTGATGTCCAGGTATTCCCTCTGGATGGCGCTAACCGCGATCTTCCTCTGCTTCCGTTGTCGTGGAACAATCTGGATTTTGAACTCTGCCTCATCGTTGTCGTCTGCGTTGTCAGGTTTTTGGTCACTGTCCACTTCGTCGCCCATGTCGTCGTCCTCTTCGTCGTCCCCGTCCTCTTCCTCGTCGTTGCTGTCACTCTTGCTTTTCTCTGGTGAGGACAGAGGCTCTGCCTTGTCTTCGGGGATGTCCAAGAAGATCGTCCGACCAGAGGGACTGGTCCCTGGTACAATCCCGGTCTTTACCTCATCACACATGTCGTCAAGGGAGGTGTCGGGGACATGCGCTGTCTTCCTCAGCAGGTCTCTCTTCTGCTTCAGGGTCATCGGGCTTTCATGGCAGACGTTTTCCACTCGGTCAGGAAGATCCAGAGAGGCGCTGGGAGTCATGCGGTTTGGCTTCCTTGCTTCAAATGGATGCTGTGAGCCTCCCACTCCCACCAGCAGGTCTGCGGTCTTAACGTCACTAGAACAATCCTCTACACTCA
Organism: Cebidichthys violaceus; assembly: GCF_023349555.1. Classification (NCBI taxonomy): domain Eukaryota; kingdom Metazoa; phylum Chordata; class Actinopteri; order Perciformes; family Stichaeidae; genus Cebidichthys; species Cebidichthys violaceus. The sequence goes on from NW_027176583.1 coordinate 69,475, forward strand.
CCTGCACCACAGGAGACAGTCGCAAAGTCTTGCTGCTAGCAGGGGACACAGAGAACTTAGGACTCCCGTTGAACTTGGAGGCTATGATGGTGGTGAGGTCAAACTCCTCATCGCTCTCTACGATCCTCAGAGGAGGCAGCTGTTCAAACACCAAGGAGTCGCTGTCGGACATGGAGAGCAGTGAGTGCTTTTCTGGAATGGAGGTGCAGTCAGAGGAGAGGTCGATGAGGTCTTGGTCCTCCTTCCCCTGAGCTGATCCTCCAAGTGAGCTCAGGTCCAACTTGTCCTCAAAGGTTTCCATGCAGCTGAGGCGAACCTCTGGGATGACAGGCTTGGAACCCCGCCGGTCCACGGCATCACTGCCCTCCACCCGAACCGAAGAGCCGTCGGACGATCCTTTGCCATGGTGCTTGCCGTGCGTCGCGGCTGAGGACGGAGGCAGGTCCCCCGGGGGCGCCTGCATGTCACAGCGATCAATGCAGGATTTGCGCCTGTGTTCGTCCAGATTGAAGAGGATGGAGTCAGTGTTGGAAATGTCCAGAGACTTCTGTTTGTGCATGGCCTGCAGCCGCTTCTTCCTGGTGCTCTCCTCCCTCACACAGTGCAGAATGCTGTCCTGAAGGGCGCTGGCTTCACGGTACTCTGACAGCTCAATTTCACCTGGAACACAACAATACAACTCGGATAAAGTGAGACTCTCCTCTCAAAGACATGTTCTGCTCTTGTACTATGTTTGACTCTGAAAGCCTCTGCTTCTTACTTTTCTTGGCGTTGAGCTCTACCGGCTGGTACTTCACAGACTTGCCACCGCCAATCCTCTTCAGGCGGGCGAAGAAGGTCTGTGACTCCTTGTTAGCAGCACCAGTCGGCGTGTCATGGACGTCTGACTCATCGAATACACTGTCCTCTTCTAAGATGGAGAAAAGATTTTTTTTTTTTTTTTTACGTCAGTGCTGTATTTAAGAGGCAAACAAATACCCGCAGGAAGAGACATTCACATGGAAGGCTGTCATTTAACCCCATTATAACCTGCACAGAAGTTTTTAATTCTAATTTGTTAAATAATATCCTTCGTAAGAAGAGAGTTCCACCTAAAATCAACAATTGAACAAATGTTCTGCAGACTAGGCGTTTTAGAAGTCTGGTGTTGACATAAAAAACACACTTTAATGTGATTCACCTTTTTCTTTCTCGCTGTAGCGGCTCATGTTAGAGTTGTCGCTGTAGAGTGGTCCTGCTGTAGCGTGGGGACGACAGCTGTGATACTGGGCATTCAGAGTGTTGATGGTGATGTGGATCAGATGGAGGACCACTTTACTCCCATCCATGTCTCTGTACGGGTACTAAGATGGATAGAAATATATATCATAAGCTTGTAAGCAAGAAAATATGTAACAGCAAGAGACTTAGAATTAAAACAAACATGTCAACGAGGAAACTGAGAGAATAATCCATTCACGTAAATCCCACTAACATACAATAATAATACCTTATAGAGGATAACTAGCAGGGCTTTGAGCCACATCTGTCTGATGTTTGGCTTCAAGGCCCAGAGAGAGCATCGAGGCGGCTGCTGAAAGTAGTGTCTCAGCTGGGGACACGTGCAGTACTTCAACACCTGGACCACCAGGGGGAGCAGCTGCTTCCCCAAACCAATATTGTAGTCCATCACCTACAAGAGACACCAGTTAAATTCCTCAGCATTCATGTTATACTGTCATATTCTTCACAGTGTGCTATTGAAAGTACCAGTTGATCTCTAGCTGCAGTAACAGAACACCAACAAATGTTCTAAAAGATTTTTTATGTCAATCACTTGTGCAATGCCAGAGATGAAGGCGTTGAAGCAGGTAGAGGTGCGCATCTTCTGAGGTGCAATCATGAAGCAGCCCTCCTGTTGGTCGTAGCCCAGCAGCACGTACAGGTGGCGCTTCACTGTGTTGAAGGCCTTGGCGCTGCCGATGTCGGCCTCGGCGCTGCTCTGGTCTTTAGCCATGAATTTCATGAGCACCATGATGAGCTGGTGAACCGTCTGGTGGTCGATGCCCGCGTCCTCAGGGAGCAGGTCTCTGATGACGGTGTCGTCCTCAGGAGACGGGGTCTGGCCTGCGAGAGGGACTGAAGCGTCAGGGTTAAAGTGCGGGAGGAAACGCGCTGCAGACAGGGGAGAAGATGGGCAGAGGGAAAGGAGCGGGAGACGGCGGGGGGTAACAACACAGAGGTGGGAGGAGTCAACTCATCCTGTCCACTTCTCTGTCAAGACAGGCAGAGACATCATCCATGCAATACACATACATCGGTGCAATGTGTTTATGGAATATGTAAACGGGGTAAACACAAACAAGACCAGCTAACTGTTAGCAAGAGTGTTGCAACTTTATGATATTTCAAGTCAATTTAATTTATATGCATCCCGTGTCCAAATTTGTGTAAACAGGATGAAAAAAAACGACTGTCCTCATAGAGCAAACATTGCTTTTTCATATCTTCTGTCATAATTTCACAGCGGCGTTATTGATAATCATACTGCATTCTCCTCCGAAATATATAATGTGATTATGAAAACTAATGTTTCAGATTTAGGTTGTTATTTACCTGGCAGGACTTTCTCTATCATATCTCCCAGTGTCGGGGCAGAGTGCTCTTGCCTCGTAAGCCTTAGAGCTAAAAACCACATACGAAGAACACAATTTAGGAGAATGTACAGGGGAGGTAGTACAGGACACATGTGTGAGCGTCATGGTCACCCAACACATGTGCGCACACAAACACATAAAAACACAAAGAAAAACACACTACACGGCCTCGGAACAGTGTTTTGAAGGATTATGTCTCATCACAAATATGGAACGTCGGCGTTAGAAGCCAACACAAGTAGAATCTCCCAAAGAGAGAGCCAAAGATAACATGAATGACATGGTTGGGAGTTCCTCCTTTATTAAAACAAAGCAGTATTTAGATATTGAAGTGTGATGAACATTGGGAGCAAAGAAGTGAGGAGAGAAACATTCGGAAAATGGGTCAAATTTGGTCAAATAGTATTTGCAAATAAGCATTTAATTTCACCTATAAAGAATAGGAAATGGGGCCGTGATCGCCACATTAGGGCGATGCAGACAGCGTCAGGTTCTCTTCATACGTGATAATAAATTGACTTTGGATAAAGTCATGGCTTGAACCTGTAATTTCAAGTCGAACAAAGCACCCACGAGGCACTCAAAGTAGTTGCAAACACTGTTCGACCACAGACTGAATGAAAGTGACAAAGGTCGAGATTCCACTTGATCGACTGATCTGTGCTACTCACGAATTCGGTTGCTCAGTGACTCAGGGAGTGAAAATGCCCGTTTGGACTCTGCCGGGCCTCCCTTCACACTGTCACGGAGCGAACGCACACTCTTCTGCCGGTTCCTGGCAAAGCGGGCGCGTCGTATTTTCCACATTGCCGCGTCGCTGAGGTTGGCTACGTTGGTTCGCACGGCCGTGATGGCTGTCAAAACAAAGATTATAATATGAAGCACGATCAGGCTGTCATGTTTATGTTACAATAAATAGAGAATTAGTGCAGAGCAGGTGGAGCAGCTGTAAAAACTCTGAATGAGGACATAGCGGCTACATACTAGTAGGGAAAGGGAACTCCTTGTTGCAGTCCAGGTGTAATTGAGCCTCCAGAGATAATGTTTCAAAACGGTTGACAAAGAACTCCCAGCTCAGCGCAGGAATGTCTTTCTTCAGGAAGTGCAGCAGCAGGAGCTTGCTGAGGATAATAGGCCGATCCCTCACAACAGTGTCAAACTGGAAATCCAGGCACAGGCATAACCCCTGTATAATAAACAACGCACACACGTAAACATACAGCGGGACACATGCAGCATTTAAATCCAATAAGCGTTAATTGGGGCCTAACAACCTGCAGGGCTGGCCTCTTGATGGTGTCCAGCAGCAGCCGGGCTCGGGTGGCCACGGCTGGGTTGACGTCCTCCACAGAGGCCAGGAAGCAGCAGAAAGCGTGGGCCAGGGAATACTTCAGCAGGTGGTTTTTAGTCACCGCACCGATGTCCAGGAATCGACACAGCACCGCTACCTTCTCCACTGGGAGTTTTCATGAGAATGTAAAGTGGACAGAGACATCGTCAGCGACACAGACACATCTCACAATAAGAATAAGTACCGAGATATAATAAAGAGAATCAGCTATGAGCTCGTTGATGAAGTTAAGTTAAGGTATTAATCACTGCTACTATTTCAGAGTCCTGTTTTGCTTTACACAATGCATGGGTGTGTTTGTTAACTAACTGAGAAATGGCATAATAAATTATATAAATATAAAATCTACTTAAAATCAGTTTGAAACACGTTATATCTGTATCTGCATGTTTGACATGCAAAATGTATAAAAATAGGTAAAAAGTCTCATTTGCCATTTTCTCTATGGGTGTAAGTGTACAAATAGAATAAAATACATTTCTATAATATAATGCTCATACGTTTACAACATAATGTCCCGCATCCCGCGTGTAAAATATAAATGAAAAAATAAAATAAAAATTTAAAAACAGACGCTTTACTCTGAAATCCATAAACTGTCCTCTACTCTGGGTTTATGGATAGTACCCAGTGTTGACCACTAGGTGTCCGTGTGGAGGTTAAGAGAAATCCCAGAGCTGCACCACATTGCCTGTTGGTCATTAATTAAAGGTTTTAAATATATATATATATGTATGACTTATGGCGACCGTTCTATCTGTTTCAACACTACTAAAACACCTTTTCATGTTTCCCGTATGTTTGGGGCTATTGTCAATCTATTGTCAATCTATTGTCAATCTATTGTTAATTCAATTGTTCTCCTGTTTCCCCGTATTCATGCGCTGAGTCCTCTGCCTCCGTCTCAAGGTCTTACAGCTCCTCTCTGCCAATCACGAGGAGAGAAACACCTTCAATCAATCCCACAATTCCTCTTTCCCGCCTGTTTGAGCCACACGGTAACCATGACAACAGAAGGAGGAGATGTGGGCAGGCGGTGGTTTTGGTAGCATGTTATATAAGCAGACTGGGGGTTATTCATCTCATGGTTCATATTAGACCAAAACCACTTTGCTTACAAAGTAATGAAATAAAACCAAACGTGAGCGGTTTGGTCGCGTCACGATGAGGTGGTGGTACTGTGTGCAGATATCAGATACACAACATATGTGGTTTCACACCATAAGCCTCGTCTCCCACCTGCTTCAAACCGGATTTTCCAGTCTTTGCTGTTAAAGTTTGTGTTGATGAGGTTCCAAAAGATGTCCGCCCCATGCGACAGAGACAGGGCGTGGAGGAGCTGAGGCACGGCCAGGGAGGCCAGCTGGCAAAACTCTGACTTCAACATGGACCACAGACTGAAACAAAGAACACCAATTTAGACACACACACACACACACACACACACACACACATTGCTGTCAAGGAGTTGGTTGAATATAACAATTTTACAAGAATGTTGATTAAAGTAACTGTCGGCACACACCTCGGTATGAGCATCTTCTCCTGGATGTAGGCCAGGAACAGCGGGTGATCCTTGCGGGCAAGGTACAAACACTCTCCATGGAGACACAGGATCTTCAGACAGTTCAGCATGTTGAACAAGATGTCAGGCTCCTCAAACTTGGACATTTCCTGAATGCAGAAGAGATGTGTGTTGACTCAAAGTGTTCCACACTAAAATACATCTCAGAAGCATTCCTGGATGCCTCCAGCCTTTATGTGCATCAGTTTTAATATACAAGTACCTGCAGAACGGTGTATATGAGCTTCAAAGACACAGGGAGCTGTTGGTAGGAGAACTTCTTGTCAGAGTTATTCTTCATGGCTGGAGGGAAGAGGGTAGTGTTAGAAACAACTTTCTCATCACTTACAAGCACTATAACAGAGCAGACGTGGTTGAAGTCGGTTAGCTTAGCTTAGCATGGTGAATAGCGAGCGATGGGTTTTGCAGGCTGAGCCTGGCTAGCTATTCCCTGCTAGCTACTAGAGGTAGCTTCATATGTACAGTGCACACATGAGATTGGCATCTATCTTCTCATCTGACTCTTGGCAAGAAAGCAAATAAACATGTGTTGAACTATTCCTTTAAATACAAAGCTACAGCTAGCAGCTTAGCTACGACAAATAAGTATAGTTCTCAAAATGGTGAATGATTCCTTTAAATATGAATGGCAATCTTCTGGCAGTTAACAATTAATGAAATGATATTTCGTTGTGACAGAACTGGTACACACATGGGTTATCAGGAGAATGGTTAGTCGGGTTGTCAGTGTGCGTGCCGCTTGGGTTGTCTCCTTCCACATTTCCATTCCCTGCACCAAGGGAGAAATCTGGCTGACCCAGAAGCAAGGTTTCCTCCAAAGTGTCTGTAGGTTCCTGTAGAGGAAATCGAACACTTAGCATAGCATTCACTTTCGAAGGTTAATGTATATTAGATGCATACATATGCATGCTGTGTCTCACCACAAGGCGAATTTCCTCTCGGGGGGTCAGCCTCTCCAGGAGCTCACAGCCCAGCTGGTAGCACAGGATACTGGATTGACACAGGCTGCACTCCAGGGCCTTCTCATCCTTCTGGCAGGTGTGTGAGCCCCCCCACGGCGCCTGGAAGACGTTGTTGACGATGCCCACGATGTCCTTCCCCAGGCTGCTGTCTAGACCCAGCATCACACCGTCATCCTGGAGCTCCATCTGGGACGGCAGGGGATACGACCGTAAAACACAGGGGAAGAAAAAGTGGAGCACGGCACACATATCTCAAGATCCCACCTGTGGGCATTGTTGTCATTATTCTCTCTATACAGTATATATAAGAAGAAGAATTGTTTCTAGACTGTGTACACGTCGGTGTTCATCCTTGGCAAATATTGAGTAATACAATATGATACTGTTTGTGAAAAGGCGTTTTTTTTTTTTACTCCCATACAGATAATAACAACATTTTATATGTCTGTGTGGTGACCTGCTTTAGGATGAGGTCAAACATGAGGATGAAGCAGCCGAGGTTCATGTCATCGTCGTCACAGTCCAGATCCAGAGCGCAGTGGCCGGTGGCGTGACCCAGGTTTTTAAAGGGGCTGCAGCGCAGGGGGCTGCGGAACGGGCTCCTGAAGGGGCTGGGGAACGGACTGAGGGTGTTGTGCTGCCCACGGCGTCCTGGGTCTGACACCACGCTCACCTGCAGGCAAAGAGCACGTCGCCGTGTGAGGTACGTTACAGTGTCTCACCTGAAACTCGAAACCATTTACGCCTCTGACAGTCTTTTAATCTCCAACGTTACTCCAGAGCTGCTCGGCTATGAACTTCAATGATAGATCTGCATCACAGTCAAGTTCAATTAAGCCCTTTAAGGAAGCTATATTTAGACATCGGCAGTTACCATGGCAACACACAGTCCAACCCAATGAATGGTATGAAATAGAAGCAAAGAAGAATAGAAATGTGTCGTAATCCTAAACAGGTATCTGACGCAAAAATAGCCCCCCAAAATAAAGCTCTCATTCACATTGAATCAGGTGGTTTTAAGTGTTTTTTTATGTACTATAAATCCTGGTTTAAACAGCTAAACTGTAATAAAAATAAATGAAAATGAGTTTGAACCCTCACAGGGTTCAGGGCCTTCTCTATTCTGCTTTTAACCTGTGATGCTGGTTATGTATGTTCTTGTTTTTTTCCCCTTGCTGTATCATTTTTATTATTATTTTTTGGCGGAATAGTTTCGGCCCAGCTGTCTCCCTCACCCTGCGAGCCCCAGTGTTGCCAGTCAGATCTGAGGCGCGTGCCTTTCTCTGATTGGCCAGCTCTTTCAAAGAGTTCACGCCATCAGAGAACATCCCGATCAGCAGCTGGAGAGGCACCACGATGTCCAGCTCTGACAGCACCTGCGTCCAAAACAAGACACACAAAGCAATTAAAGGGTCTGTTCACACTAGTTACAGATGCAGATGGTTTTGATATTGTTTCCAGTGCTAAAATATCTGCTGTGGTGGAAGTCGCGTTCTGATCCTTTCCTTAAGTTTTATAAACTGAATACACTTTTCATGAGCTCAGAAATAGTTTAGTTTATTTAGCTTAAGGAGAATGTTTTCAACCTATAAAGGACCACTTCATCCACTTCAACAGTCACCTGGTGATACATGGTTTTCACTGGACAGGAAGTGTATGAAAAACTGTAATCTGTAAAGTTACCAAAGCAGAGATTATGGGTATAAAAAGTCACATTTTTCACCCCGTCTTGAGTGTGACCTATTTAACGCGGGTAAATCAAAGCATCTCTTGATCACGGTTGCGACAGAAAACTTGAAATTGATCCATGTATACAGGGCAGCAAGCTGTGAGTGCATATGGGATGAAAAAGCGAAATCCCTCCTATCTCTCTCGGTCTCATCCGGTGACCCAGATCCATATTCAGCAGGGCCCCTGCCTAGACTCTCGCACTCTATGATAACCTGTTCAATTCACACGCACTGTTGACAGAACCGTAGGCTGTGAACTGGACATGAGGCAGTGTGTGTGTGTGTGTGTGTGTGTGTGTGTGTGTGTGTGTGTGTGTGTGTGTTTATGCTTGCTTACATGCAGCCACAGCAGAGCCTGCTCTTGCACAGACGCTGGGTAGCCAGAGAATCTGCAGCTGATGAAGCCAAACATTTCCTCCATGGAGAAGGGCAGGGGGCACAGCTCGATATCAAACATCTTACTGTAAGCAGAAGGCAGAGCACAATGTGATGTTCCTTCAGCTCAGGTAAGCTTCAGTTTTAAAGTTGTTCCATGCTGCAACCATATGGTCCACACACTGCCTGTGTTTTAGCTCCTCGTCAGCGAGTGATTTCATCTATGCAGACATTTTCTAGAATGATGCATCGGTGGAAGATACCACCTCTTTAGTCAGAGATTTGGGCCAGTGTTGGGCTTTATAGACCATTGAGGTCTATGAAGAGCCTTCTTTCGCTGATTCTGTGGAATGACGCCAATCATTCATCTTTAATGTTTAGACAATGAAAAAAACATATCCACTATCGGAGTGTATTGTAGCTGCACTTTAAATATCACGTCATGTCATATCCAGGAATAAGAAAAATACACAATCACAGGTACAAGTAACTCGTAAGGAAATGTTGTATCACCCTCCGCCCTGCTTATTTGAATATAACAAATGTCTTTAGTACAAGAATAGCAGCTACACTTTGCAAACGCTGAGGTTGTGGTGGATGTACCTGAGCACTTCCCGGAACTCTTTGAGCTGGTGGTCGGGCACCTCGGTGCGGATGGCCTCCAGCCACTCAGGCATGAAGCACTCCCACAGTGGCTGACTGATGACATTGTAAGGTATCAGACACAGGATGCGGTTCAGGCCCTCCTTCAGCTGGGTCACTGTGTTACATGACTTGTCCCAGTAACCTCCCACCTGGGAAGAAGTGTGAACGGACTGGCTTAGATCAGACAAGAGCCAAGAGAGGATGACCTTCCCCTTCATCATTTTAATAAATCTCAGCCCTCAGTGACATGGTGATTTAATGAAATTCATGAAATATGTTAAATTTGGCTGGATATTTGCGGTTGTAATGTTCATGTTAGTTGTGCTTTCTGAATATAACCTTTTCCCACCCTCATCAGCACCCTGCACATCCTCTATAACCCATCTTACCCTGGCAAACTCAACAGGCTTGGGCAGCAGACACATGACCATGACGTCAAATCGCACTTCGCACACTGTCTTTAGCCACTTGGTGACAAACTGAGGCTTTAGCTTCTCCACCAGGCTTCCGACCTCATCGTCCATCATGTAGGCGGTGGAGTGAAACCACTGGAAGACCATGCTGACCAGCCGAGCCAGACTCTCCGTAGGCGTGTTTTCGTTGGGTGTGCACAGGCTCACCTGCAAGATGTGAGCGAAGCAAAACTAATCAGTCAGATAACCATAAATGTAGCGAGGTAGCGATAACGAGCCATGCACTGTACACATCCTTATCTCGCGACTCCCTGTTATTGATTACACACCAGGAACCAGATGCCGAACTGACTGAGGAGTCGCTGGTCGTGCTGGTCGTCCTCCTTGTTGTCAAACTCGATGTTGTCCAGAGAGTGGTGGGAGGCGGACAGGCCCATCTGACGACGTCTGTTCATCTCAAACTCACGCTGTTCTGCGTGAATCTCTGCCTCCTTGAGAAGGCTGGACGGAATTCAGAGTGGAGGAGGGAAGACATAAGAGAGTCATATTGATGGAGAAGAAGCTGAAAACACAAAACAGGAAGCATCCTGACATGGCACAGACGTTTATAAGCTCATTTCATGCGGTATTGTTGTCCATACATTCATGCGAATCAGAGGCATATGCCCTGTGGCTGTGGCTGTAAACACTGTGGATGCACCTTATAACGGCTTCCACGGTGCACACCAGCTCCTCCGCTCCGCACTCCCGGGTGTTGATGGGGGGGGGCGAGGTCTGGTACAGATGGGTCTCCGCCGCAGCCCCCACCTCGCTGCTGTGGTGGTTGACATGGCAACGCTTGCAGTAGCGGACAGGCCGGTTGCCATGGCGCCCACAGCAGCCGGCCGAGAAGCAGGTGACCACAGCCCTCCTCACATGAGAGCTGCAGTTCTACAAAGACAAGAAGCAGGGAGGAGGAGGAGGAGGAGGAGGAGGAGGAGGAGGCGATCAGTAGGCAATAAAATAAAAAATATGCCATTATCACAGCAAATCAGCCAATAATGCATTATGACAAGCTTCTAAAAATAAACATATTTCCAGGCCCTTCAAAATCAAGTAACTGCTCTGACTTTGAATATCGTCCTCTCCGATATGCGTTTGTTTAGGGACGTTAATCTGTCCACATCTACAGTGATAGAAAAAGTCTTTATGTGTCACAACGGTGTCTCAGGTTTCTAAAAATAAAAGGCATGGCCCTAGAGAGCCATCCTAATCTGATCAGCCTCTAATCTTGTGCCATTAGAGGGATGCAGTGCACCCTATCAAATTAACATAGCTGTCCTCTGATGATGAGTTCTCTCATTCACCCACCCTGCTTTCAACAACAAAAAAAACACCTCCCTAATATTACCGACGCTGTAGCTGTTTACAGTGTGTTCTATCTTGGGTGTCATGGTGTATTTATAAGTAGCTATTCTCAGATGAAGATGACAGAGCTGGTGTTGGGAGTTGAAAAGGCTTTCTAAAATGAGTGTGATAAAGCCTGATCAGAAAGGGAGGCTGTGGATTATAAACTGCTGGACAAACCGGGGTGGAGGCCAGCTGTTTCCACTGACAACGACGCGGCGGTGGCGGCTGCTCAGCCTGACGGGAATATACCTGAGATCATCTCACACTGTTTTACTTTCTGTCTCCCTGGAAACCCTCAGGGAGCACTTGCCCTCAGCAGTGCGTGCAACAGCAGCAAACAAACATCACGCCCCAGCAGCTTCATTTGAACTGATGTGGTCTGAGCTGCTCGGACTTCTCAACGTAGAAAACATGTCAGGTTCATAAATAAATGACCTTGCTATGCATCACAGGTAAAAAGGGATTCCATGATTTGTTTCTGTTTTGAGTGATAAAACCATTTAAAGCATCTGCTCTGTTTGATTTGTGTTTGTATGTGAAGTTGAAGGTGAGTGAGGGTAATCAAGGGTTATTTTTCCTGAATATGGAGAAGCATTGGATAATGTTCAATATCACAACATGCTGTAGTGGGATGGATCAGAATAAAAATGAGCAAATGAGAGAGTCTTACCTTCTTTTGACAAATGGCAGATATCTCTGCTGCAAAGACAAATTAAGTTGGCATTATTAGTTATTATTATCATTAGTTTGCACACAACAGAAGTAGCTTTTTAAATGAATCACGTTTCAATGGAAACATCTTTTTAGCCTTCTCTACCCTAGACCGATTTTTAGGCCCTCAGCTCGAAAATAGCATACCCATACGATAATGAGTGTAGCGTTGCAACTGTAAGGGCTATTTTAATACTTTTGGTAGTAAAATAACACTTATATTTACACATATCAACACTTTTGAGATGTGTTGATATGTGTAAATATCAGTATATATGTACTGGTTAAGAGTAGATTAAGATGTAACACAGCACAAATTGAAAATTCAAATTTTCGAATGGAAAAAAAAGCAATTTCAGGATATTTCTTTATTAGAAATCATGTAGGTCCAAGCTTTCCAGCTCTCCCAGATCATAGAACTATATGTTGAGGGTCTCTAAACAAATTTTTACTTAAAATGAAGCTTTATCTAGTACATCTTGATCTAGTACGGAGAGGTCAAAACGAGGTCAACCAAAATGTAATTTTGTTCCAGCTGTTTCATTGTCATTTTATATACTATATAATTATATATTTCACTTATTTTATCACTAATAGTGTTCAATCTATCTATATGCAGCAGTTTGGCATCATTTTGAGAGCCTGGATCCTCTCTGAGACTGTTAATGTTTGTCATCCATGGGATTTTATCGTCTGAATTCCAGTTTTTTTACCCTCCAAAGCCTTTCAGACCGCGAGAAGGGCCGATTTGACCCAATAAACGTTCCATAGACGCGTCACAGCCTGCTCTGTTGAAACAACCTAACGTGACTTTGAACGACAGAATCCATTAGCCAATGAGAAAATAAAAACTACCCGAGTGTCAAATTTCTCAAATCCGATTTGCTGAGACGTATAACCCCGCCCCTTCCGCTAGCAGGCACACGACGGCAGCGCCGGCTTTGAATCGAGGCAGAGACGGATGAGCTGCGCAGATCGATAGTAAACATGAACGGATTAATTATTTTTTTTGCTGCAGAACATCTCAAAGTAAGGAGCTGCTTTTTGATGTGATCGATTATGCGGATTGTGATGACGGCTTTGTTTTGGAAGTAAAACTGCGAGGCTGTGTCGTAGCGGAATGTGAAAAAATGGTGTTCTGCCGGCTGGTCGCTAGCGATCTCCGGAGCTAACGGGTGTTAGCATTGAATTCATTTTTCAAAACGTTATTGGCATAAATGTGGCGAGTGGGACTGCCTAGGTGGCGCTATATCGATTGTGTTACTTTGGTATTATACGTAGCTTTGTCACATGTTGTGTTTGGAGTGTGTACAAACAGCTGAGATGACTTTGTAGCGCAGGAGCTGCAGTTTGAGCAGGTATGCGGCATCATTATATTCGTTACTGATGAGTGCACGTTATGAGTGGATTCATTTGTGGATGCATGCTCCGCCCCCACCGGCGGGGGCGCTCGGGTCCAAGAGGTTTTAAGTACATCCTCAGACGACTAGACTGTGATTATCAGATTTAACTACAGCTATAAACATAATCAAAGGAACACATATGGGTACCTACACTAACCCTCTGTCTAATATTATGCTTAAAAAAACTATGTATATTGTAGATTATACTGAATATATTCCATGTATGTCCCATTTACTGTGTGTGTCATTGTCTGTGGGGAGCAAGTCAGACTGAGAGACAATCAAACACCTTTTTGTTTGTGAACGCTCACCTTGGGGCAGGAGTACGTCAACAAGCCATTCAGCGTGGTCTCTGAAAAGATGGAAGAAATGTATGAACAAAGCTTATATATATATATATATATATATATATATATATATATATATATATATATATATATATATATATATGTATGCAAACTGCTCCTCTGAGCCTGTATATAATAACCCACTATAGTGTAAACACAGCAGTCTTAACTTCCCACCAGAGCTGGGACGCTAATATACCGTCGCTCAATATCAAGTGAAACACAACACTGCAGAGTCACGCAATTATTATATTATAATATTATATATAACAAAGTGGCTGCGTGGTTTCGGGATGACGACGTCATTAACGGCGCAGGGGAGTTACGTAACCATGGCGATGCATTTCCCCTGGGTTAAAGATGAATAATGAGGCACGCAGTAGGTGATGTATGTGTTGAATGGCATTGTATTTAAGGAGGGGGAGGATCCGGAATGGGGGGGGTGGGGGCGATGGAGAAGGGAAGTGAAACATGTGCATACCCTGCTATCCTCTGGCTGCACTCCTCGCATATATAAAGAGGAGGGGGCTTGTCTCCCAGGGCAACGGAAAGAGTAGGATCTATACACATCTGCAAAGTAAGACAAGGGAGTGTTAGAATATGGATGTGGTATTTATTAACAAGTTTGAACATACTGGTATTTTGATGAGGGGAAGTAAACATGACAAAGTTTAACATGGTATATTCAAAGCTAAACCTCGTCAATGGTTTGGTCATTTTCACACAGCCACCGATTGAAGTGGAATAAAACATATCATACATTACCTGTACATTCCAATACCCATACTACCATACTTTGTATGCCAGAAAAATGTCTACTTCATCATGGTATTGCCCAAGAAGTCATGTGACACCTATACCCGTCTCCCCACGCCTCTGCGTGGCTGGCTGCGTGCATATGCTGCACTCTGTCCTCCTGCAACCTGTGCCCGAACCTCAATGCTCATGGCCTCAATGTTCAGATGGTGCACTGTAATTTACTGCGCTCACTTGATCCTCAAGGGCTGCACAGGGTCACCGCTTCCAATTAAGCTCCCCTCCCTCCGTACCCCCTCCCTGCTCCTGGTAATTGAAATCCGGCCTCTTGTCAATGCCCCTGTTCCTATAGTCTATTTGTCTGTTTTTGAGCACAGTTGGAATAAAAGCAGGTGGAGCTGATAAAGCAGAGGCTGTTGTAAAGCAGCATAGAAGCTGATATCATTACCCTACTCCCACAGCTGCGCTGATTTATTTACCAAGGGGGCTCACAAAAGCAAACACGCTGACACGCGCGGTTGAACTCGGCAAAGCAATGCGGCACGTCCTCCATGCCTTCCCGACGCTATACTCGAAGCAGAGTGTGATGCTAATCCATCTTCTTACAGTAATAATAACGTAATAAAAGGGTCGTGGGAGCCGACAGCCATACATGTACCTGTGATGCAAGAGTTCATGTTTAAGGCTGATTTAAAACATGTTTTTTTAAGACTGAAGTCACCTTGACAGCAGGTTTATTGATAGCATTGTGGCATTCGATGTGTTGACAGTGGATGGGGTTCCAGGCTGAAGAGTTGCATTAGTGGAGGAGAGAAGAAGACACATTGGGGATGTGTTAGACCTTTAGTCAGTTCAAGGGCAGATCAAGCAGCAGACGTGACACGAACAGAACCTCACCCGTGTACTGAAGCCCTCGATATTCACTAATGGCTCCTGGTGGCTTCAGGTTGGGCCAGTAATGAAACAGCATCTGCACAGCTGGAGGCTTTACTTGGGATGGGCCGTAGGATATGACATACAGAAGGTCCTGCACACAGTTTAAACAGTAAGTACAAAGTGCAACGATATTTGAAGGTATTATCTTAAATATGTTTCGCATGCTAACGAATTAGCAACTAGCTGAAGGTTTTCATTCCAACATGCTATATTACCCATTTTATAAAGACTAACTGTTGCCCAATGTCCATTGTTCAAGATTTAGAAAAGATTGACGAGACAATGTGTTTAAAAAACGAATGTTATATTCAAAAGGACTGTGTACGACTGTGAGTATATGCTGTGTTATATATTGTCGACACGTTGTTATGTTTGACTTACATAAAACTTGAAAAATGGTTCATTGTTGTTGTTTTTTACACAGAAGACCTCATATCTGTAGCCTACCTTCCACACTTCCTGTTTGTGCTTCATTAGACACTCCAACAATTGACAGTGATACACTAGAGAGAAGAAGAAGCCAGCTTAAAAAGAGAGCCATACACAACATCACATTATATTTATATATAGCCGATGTGGTGGTTTACCTGGATTTGTGGTGTACTGCATTGCAATCATTAGCATAGAGGAGGCAGACAGATTGACATAGGCAGGGACTCCCCCCTCCCTCCGAGTGGAGCCCACTACAGCAAGCAAGCAAGAGAAAGAATGACTTCCCGTTTTCATTTATTCATGAAATACCATTTAATAAATGAAAGGACTTTTATGCATTTCATAAATCACCAAGTATAGCAAACATAAAGGTACAGTTTTATTATGATGAGAAGTGAATTAGTTGTCAAAGTTGTCATACTCACATATAGCCATGGGGAGGAAAGAGGTGCTCAGGTACTCAATGATGTCTTTATGGAGGAAAGGGGGAAATGTGGCTAAAGTGGAGATCATAGTATAGGGCAAAGTGCTGAGAATATCATCACTGAGAAAGGGCAGGAGGCATGTTGTTGTGTAAAATATGGACTGTCCCAGATCTGATGAGAAAGGGAAAAGGCAAAAAAAAAAAAAAAAAAAAAAAAAAAAAGACAAAGAGAGATACACAGACACTCATTCAATTAACAGTACATACAGTACTCACACACTGTATGCAGCCACAGATGTCAAATGTACATGAAACTTCAGACATTGCATATTGTATATATTATAACAGTAATAACAGTAAAAAAAAAAAAAAAAGAGAACATTTAGAAGATCAACTTTAGCTGAGGGCAGTGAGCTTTCTTTAAAAGTAGAGCATTCTAGTCAAGAAGACGGGTTTTCATGCTTTTGAGCTTTTTTTAACAGTGGTAAAATATTCATGAAAAACAGGAGCACTGACTGTGATGCAGCCTTTAGCCCGTGAAAAAAACAGTGCGGAAATAAGTCATTCTCAGACGTATTCTAAATGTATTGAAAGAAATAAAACGTTACATTTGCCAATGTGCGTTTTCCATTTAACTCGTATATTTGCACATGACATCAGCAGTAAAACATTTCTCCCACTTTACATAACAAACATGCAGTCAGATATGATACACGGAAGAGAAGGCCTATGTCTGGTGTGTATCCAATGGCTTATGAACGATTAAGTTGACAGGATCCAGCGTGCTCCCAATCACCCCATGCATCCCTCAAGATCCTCAGCAGGACTTCTCGCCTCCAGTTACAAAAGAGGCCAAAAAAGCAGCAGTGGCTTCATGCAGGCCAGACGGCTCGGGGGATGATGATGACAAACAGTGGTGCACTGGGCCTTGACTCACCATGCTGACCGTGCTGCAGCAGGGGCACCAGGTCAAGCAGGGTCACGAGGGTCACATAGAGGCCCTGATAGTCCAGAGAGGGGTACTCTGAGAGCTGAGCGTCCCGACTCTGCTGCCCCTGCCCCCCGCGGTCTGACGGGGCATCGCGCAGAACGCTGTAAAGGAGGGAGCGAGTAACTGAAGGGTTGATGGAACTGACTTGTGGTCTTAGAGATGGGGTGAGTGGGAATGGCACAGGAAAAAGACACATGGTCATGGGCACGGCCAAATTGGAAGCTTCCTGGTTCTCCTTCCTGCCTGTGCGGGACAGAATGCTGCTCCGGGGCGGGAGGGGAGGGGAGGGAGGGTAGGGGAGGGGAACAAGGGAAAAAAAGAGACAACAAAGACACAAAAAAACAGCACATTACATTGAAATGGCACTACAGAGACAGCGTAAATAGAAAAAAACAAACCCAGATAAACCCCACATAGGATGCAGTGTCTCACTATTTGACTGTATCACTGAAGGCACGGGCAATTTCTCCCTGCTTTGTCTGTTCAGAGTGACTTTGATTCAATTTATCTCGTTTTGTCTATCTTTGCACTTGGAAAACAAAACAAAAAAACATGAGCACAAACTGCAATGATCACTGCATCTCATGCGTATCTGGTGACAAGGAGCAAAAATATAAAAAATGGCATGTTTTCAGTGGCAACCCCATACTTCTCCAAAAAGGCACAGTGCAAACGACTGTCCCTCGATGGCTGCCATCTTCCAATCAGCAAGGTCAGAGGCTACCATGCAAAAAAAAAAGGCCAATGAGCCGTGGAGAAAAAGAAATCCAAAAAAAAAAAAAAGAAATTTCCTTGTCTTTAGTGGGGCTGTCAAGGATGGGAGTGACACCAAATTGGTTCGGGGAAAATACAGAGGTGACACTTTTGAAACATGCTTCAGCCAGTAATAAACATGTGTGTGAGGTTAGATCAAGTGCTCCGAGGTCACAGCACATGTTTATTGCACCAGAGAAATAATGTCCGTGTGCATACGTTATGATACTGCACCAGTATCATCAGGAGAAATAATGAGATCCAACAGGCATATGGATTCAGGTTTCTAAAATAAATGTAACAACTAATCTACGGTAGAGGAGAAACTATAATGACAAAGGAATAGGTTGTATCGGGGGGGGGGGGGGGAGATGACTGGTAGCATTATGTTTGTGAGCTAATGCAGGGATGGACAATTGTGTTTGCTGTCCCCTGGGGAAGGTGGTGGACATATTACATTTTAAGAGAGGGAAAACAAAAAAAGGAAAAACTAGTTGGGTTGAGTGTGGAGCGTCTAGGGTGAGGATGGGGGAAGGGGGGAGGGGGGGGCCAGAGAGCATTGCTCTTTTTTTTTTTTTTTTTTACTGCACATTATTAAAGAGCTAAGCTGTTCTATCAGGCAAATGATTGGGATTTATCAAGAGAGCCCAGCTTATAAATGCTGATGTATTGTTTATTTATTTTTATTTTTGAAAGGTCACTCAAAAAGTAGAGTTACATCATTCTCGGCAAGTGAGAAAGGGGATTTTCAAAACAAAAAAAAAAATGGATTAACATAACATTAGATACATAAATGTTGAGCGTGTCGCTTAACAGTTCATACTGTCAACAGCAGATTGTAACATTTTCTGAATTATCCCCTCAAAGTTATACTCTGTAAGATTTTAGTCGGCGTAGGTTCGTTCATAAAGCTGCGTGTTGTGCAGCGTGAACTCAAACGGGACTGATACCGAACAACAACAGACCGCATCTCAGAGTATGACTTTTTCACTGCCAATTCCTCATATAGAAAACATCATTATTTTGAACAATGAACATAGAGATTAACAGACACGCTCACACGCATACACTGAACATTTACACACAAAGAGACACACGTATGTGCACACACACACACACACACACACACACACACGCACGCACGGACGGACGACACGAAAAACTACAAAACATGTACGACACATAAAACACATGTAGAAATGCACTGATACAGACACATGACACACATTGACTGTCAAACCCTGCGCTGTCAATACAACATCATTGGCTATGTAGCAGTTAATCAGACTTCATACATTTACACAATTAAAGAACATCATGTCTAAACAATGCTACGTATGAGTGCTGCTCCCTGCTGTCGTTCTCCTCAGAGAGACTCAGTTTGGCATGAAGTCAGCGTGGCTCACTGATGCAGAGAGCTCAATCTGACTTGCAGAAATATGAAGAGAAAAAAAAAAATCGATGCCTCATGTTATAGGAGGCATATGTAATTGTCGTTTCCTGTTCTACATCTGACCTGAACCTAACATTGGTGTGTGAATCAGCAAACCACCTCCTTTTAGCCATTTCAGTTTGTCTTTCCAGGAACATGACACATGCCTGCTCCACTTTTTTTTTTCCAAGGCTCACTACTCCCACTTTCTCTCTCTCTCTCTTTCTTTTTAATTTCTCTCTCTCTCTCTTTTTTTTTTTTCACCCCGGTGCTTCAGAAAGGCACAGGTGTATGGATAATCCTGCAGTCCCCCGCTGAGGAAACCAGACCCCTCTAATGGTGGGGAGAATTACTCCTTCTGCATATCTGAGACCAAGAGGCCCTTGCCTCGGGAAACCGTTTAACAGCGGCATCACAGCGAGTCATTCCTTTTCGCATTAGAGAATGCCGCTGCCCCTCAGAGACAGAATCGTCACTTGAATCCCACAGTCGCTGCCCCCCCCCCCCCCCCCCCCCCCCCCCCACGTCATTATCCATCTGTGTGCGAAAGACACACGAGAGGCCGTGTTTCAAACGGCACAGTGGCTGCTGGTGCCGGACAGCCCTTCAAGCAAAGGCTCAGCGCAAAGTAACCGCTCTGTGAGCATCACTCAACAGAGGAATAATCCTTATGGGGCCGAAGGCATAACGTGTAGAATTGAGGCCGGCTGCCAATCTCAAATAGATTGCGCCCTAAGCTGAAAATAATGATAAAAGTGGGACATGCAACTTCAGCCTTTAGTAATTCCATCCTTTTTTGGAAATTAGCTCATACATTTGGGCAGCGGTAATATTGTCTGTGATGCCAGCAAGGGAGTAAGATTAAACCAACCTTGAGACATACGAACATATTCTATCGCTGCAGTTTGCTCGTCTATGTTAAGAAGCTCCAGCTGGAAAAACAGGGACGTGACACATCGTGAAAAATAAGATGTGTCCAAAATGGCTGCCTACTTGACCCCCGTGTGTTGGAGGAGGAAATAACACGGCGTTCCTTCCCCTGGCTTTCGCAGCACCCGAGGGAGCAGGCTGACCCTGCAACTGCAGAGCCCCAGGAGCTGCCCTCCGACAGCCCCCTTCTGGGAAGGACACAACGGGCCCGTCCCGAGGAAAGCGTTCATTTTAGCAGGCGGCCGCTGAATCACTAAATCCGCAGCTGCTTCGAAACAACACGACGATATCTGCTCCATCTTCTTCTATCTCTCAAAGCAGTGCGGGCCAAAGGCAAGTCAGAGTTGGCCACTTCCCTTACTTCCTCTTGACATCCTAAAATTCATATTAGCCATTTAACGATATCACTGTCATCCCTCTCGGGGAGCGCGGCAACCCGCTTGCAAGTTAACCTGTCTGATCCAGAAGGAAGCTAGATATCACACATTCTACAGTCTGTTACTTCACCTGTTGGCTCCAGAGCAGGGTACTTACCTGAGCAGAGTTTGGGAAAAGTATTTCAGTGTGTTTGCAATGTCTGTTCCGGAGGGCACAGGGTAAATATTGTGCTGCACACGGTTGTGATACTCTTGCAAGTATCGTATCTTAGAGGCAACTAGACAAAATAAAGAGCAGAGTGACAGGCAAATCAACAGGAGACTCATTCATTCGAATCTGAGTACACAGATAAGGCAAATGGTAGAACATGCATAGAGCTGCGCTTTCTGTTGTTGTTTGTGGTTGAGATCCATGTGAGACGGCATGTACTGTAAAGCTCCAACGATCAAGTTAAACAAAGAGTCCGTGTTCTCATGGCTCTCTGGCCTTCAGCAGGTGACCTTTTTGGTACAGCAGCGAGGTCACGGGAAACCCTCGAGGACGCGGCAACCTATTGCTTACAGAAAACACGCTGGTGGACAAAAGGTTGCCGGTTCAAGTCCCAAGACAAGCTGGGAAAATGCAGTCGGCATGAGACACGAGAGAGGGCTTACTCATCTCTCAGCAGATGACACTGAGAGACATTTCAGCGGTGACCCCCCCTTCGGTTTAACGCCGTCCTCGCGCTGCTGTTAAAGATACGACTGTGTTGTTTGCGCCTGGTTTAAATGAGAGTCCAGTGAAGTCGGTGTGGGTGATTGCTGACCCATTTTCTGTGACTTTGGGCAGTGGTGTTTAGCAGCTTCCCTCCCCTGACCTGTATGACAAACCCCGAAATAAGAATAACAGCCGCAGGCTTTGAGCGTGTGTGGTCAAAAGCCTGCGTTGCAAAACACACAGTCGTACACCAGCTTCTCTCGTCTTAAATCTACAACATGTCGACGGACATTTTCATGAATAATCATTTTTTTGTATACATATATATGGCGATAACAGCTGACAATTTGTTGTTCTCTGTTGTTTTTTTTCTGATACTAGCCTGATCCATATATTTACCATCAGCCACACACAACTTTAAGCCCAATTATAGATGAAGCCTCAAACACCAAGTTTGAAACCCATATTGTGTGTCTGTTTACATACTTAAGTCGGGCAAAATCGGATTAAAACTGTGCAGAGATTCAGTCAGTAACATGGAATAGAGTGTGGAGGCAGAGGCTGCTTTCCACCTGTTCGAAAGCAATCGGAGGAACGAGGAGAGAATCAAGAAGCGCCATCAGGACGGTGTGATCAAACCCCCGTTATCGATCAATCTCACGCCACCGTATTGTTCAGTAAAGAATCTGTCAGGTCGACCTTGAGACCGGCAGCACACCTCGCTTCTTCTTTTTTTTTTTTTTTGCACGCGCCTCATCCGACCACGTCAATCAAAAAAAAAAAAAACCCCAACAAAAAAAAAAGACAATATGACGATGTAGCCATTAAATTGTTTTTTTCCCCTTAACATGCCGAGAAATACACAGCGGCTCCCGGTGCTCGCTGAGCCCTCCAGACACACTCTGCAGTGAGAGGACGTGTTGCAACCTGCCATGGCAACCGCGGTTTCATCACCAAGGACAGCTCCCCTCATTCGCTTTCTTGGTTAAAACAAAAATCACATTCCCAGTGCTCAAACCCCCATGACAAGACAGGAATAACACACACACACACACACACACACACACACACACACACACACACACACACACAGCCGTACTTACACTGCTCTGCCTTCGTAGACATTTCGCAGACACTTGAGGAGACATAAAACCCAGACTGTCAATTGTTTTAGTGTTTTTGTTGTTTTCCTCCCCGGCGTTGTGTTTCCCTCGGTCGTGAAAAAGTGAATCTACCCCCCCTTACAGCCCAGGCTCGGCTTGATTGTACCACTCTGCGCGATGGATTCGTACACTGTGGCTTTGTGGCGGTGGCGCGGTCGCTTTTAGCCGAAATAAAACGAGGAGCCAATTTTGTGAGTGTGCTTTTAATTTTGAGAACGTTATGCTGTCGTGTCAGAGAGGAATATTGATATACATCCGCCACGGCACACCTTTCTAAATGGACTGATCCACCTTTGACAAATTGTCATTCAAGATTTCCGACACCCGTATCAGTCCCATTTGAACTGATCAGCCTATAGGAGGGAAATGCCAAGGAGATCAGTGAATTTAGCCTAGATGTGCACGCGCACTTTTGTTTATGCTGCATTTAAAATAAATAAAACGTGCAACAGATGGTTGTCACATTGTCATGACCACGAGCATGACATGTCCTGGGGGAATATTTATATCTTCACACAGTTTTGTTTACATGTTTTACAATATTTTAATTGGATTGGAAGTTCTTCCTAATTTAAGCATTACATATTGGTCTGTCATGAGGCTAAATAAATAAATATATTGTATCTACAAATGTACCTATATGCCATTCTTTGAGCCTAAAGTTTCTTCTTTACAATTTTCACAGAGCGAAATACAAGTGATGGCTAAACAGACTCCAGGGTCTGAACCACTGACAGACCCTGTTTCCCGTTACAGTTTGTGCCAAGAACTGTTGGAATATCTCCATCTCATCTCCAGCTGATTGAGAGCAACACCCTGGAATGAACCCTCTGCTTCTTACTACTGGTTATGCTCAAACATCAAGGCACATATTAAGGATTTTACAAACATTACAGGAATCAGATCAGTCAACAAATCAGCCATTTATTTTTATTTTTTAAATGAGTTAGAAATAAAACATACCAGAGCAGATATCACATCAAAGTCTTTATACAGGAAAACAGTTGCATCGTCAACTTTTACCTTCACGACATTTTGCACATTGGGAAACACAATAACACAGTGGTGTCTCCCTGAGTGCAGAGTTCTTTAAGAAGTCAGGGTTGTGGAGGTGATCTCTGCTGGTAGACCGGGATGTGATGCATGATCCATCCAGCCGGGGCCAAGAGGGTTACAGCAAATGCACACATGGCGAAGAACGATTGCTGTAAGAAAGTCCATGAGAACATAAACGCAAATTCATGAGGAAAGATGTTTAGTACACAAACCATATAGTGCAGTACAGCTCCCAAACCTCTCCTATCCACACCTGGGTCCACAACAGCAGGTCCCAATCTCAGTGACTCACCGGGTGATATAACATTTGAATTGTCCTGCCATGATATTCCCTTTGTCCCTCTGCACTCTGGTATTCCTAACCTGAGCCAGGCTTTGTAAAAGCCCCTGTGTCTGTCCCCGAGGACAGATCAGCAGATTTATAGTGGCATAAACACCAGCCGCTATGTTGCAGTACCATCACAGGATCCATTTACAGAGGCCAGAGCTTCAAACTGACTTATGGATAACAAATGAATAAAACATCTCTCCCACTCTACGGACTGGGGAACACAGCTCGCTTGAATTCCTCGCATTAGGGGGGAAAACAGTGAAGTATCACAGATACCGACTTCCCAAGAGTGTTGCACTTTTCGTGTGCCATAATGCTCCTTACAATTTGATTCATTGTCGTTAAGCACCAGGTCAGTACACACCCCTGCTGTTGGAGTACATATCTATAGCGTCCAACAAGCTGGGACGTCTGGCCATTCGACTTCTACCAGACAACTACTAATCAAGATGTTCTTACCGCTGCTCCGATCTTTTCCTTTGGCGGCTTGCTGTAGATGGTTGACCTGTGATTTTGCCGGATGGTTTTCATCAACCTGGACCAGGTCAGCGTGGGTCTAAGAAGGGAGAACATCTTTCTGCTCACAGAAGTCGCTTGCCTCGAAACAGAAAATGATAATGTTTCTGTGGAAATTCCTCCTCATATCCTGTGAGATCTATCAGATAGTCACTACTTTCATCTAATTCCCTGGGAGGAGTCATTCCAAAGACACTCGTGTAAACATACAGACCAACTTCTCATCGGGATAAGAATGTTGGCTTTCTCTGTGGGACTGTAAAAGTAACTCAATAAAATCAACTATGTGTAGTCTAATGGGGATTCTACGTTAGGATGAATTATCAAAACAAGTTTTATTTTGAGATGGAGTTGTGTCTAAGTTAGTCAACAGCAATAACGGAGCCGACATTTATTCGAAACTTACATTTTACAACAAATGTGGAGCAAAAGTTTCATATTCCAAGAGATAACTTGAATAGTGTGTGTCAAAAATTGCACAAAAAAAGTGTGCCAAATCTGAATAACTTGCATATTTTGTATTTACAAAAATCAGGTTTGTTCACTCTTAGTCAACTCTTGCACATGAAGAATTGAGCTAAATAGAATAGAAATGCCAAAACTATAAACATGCAAGGTTTCAACTGATTTACTAAACATGGCTGCAGACCTGTGAGGGGAATTATTAAGTAGAACAGAGATGTGTGTTATATGGGGAAATGATGTCATGCAAAAAAAAAATCATTTCTACGGGATAACACCAAACTCAATCCATGGCGGAAAAATAACAAAACAACCCAAATATGTTTAAACGTCCTTTATCATCCTACTACCTACAATAAAACAACACAATATATACATGGTGTCACTCAATTCTCTGAATTAATGACCCATATTTCCCTTACTTTGCCCGGTTAGAATAAACTTTCCTACAGGAGGCACATTCAGTTATGTTTTTCCTTGTTACTTATTCATTCCATTCTTGTGTTATTATGCCAAGTCTCACGGGGCTTTTTTTTTTAATACAAATCAGGGATTCTGTTTGTATCAAAACTGCAAAAATGACCTTGGAGCCCAATAAAAAAAGATATTCCATCAGTATGTACCAAAGACGGTTTGGCCTCCATTGCACGTATTGTGTCGCCATCAACAGGACGCTCAAAGAACTTCAATCAGATGCCATTCCAATAGATATACCAATTCAAACAGTGTAATGGGGTTCGTCCCGCTGCATAACGTAGGAACATATATTAGATGGTTTAAAGCTTTGATATAGATTTTAATGACCTAAATTCGTGTGACAGCCAAACGTTACATCGTAGTAACCCCACGCAGCAGACCTCTATGCGGGAGATCAAAGTTATGAATGCTAATGATTCACTTCTGTACACATCGCAACTAGTTATTTAGCCCTCTCTGTCAAATTACTGACAGCGTCATCTATAACGTTTGATGGCACGGACGCCCTCACAGTCACCACTGCCACAAACGAACCACTAGAGGGCGCTAGCAACTGTGTTATTGCATACATCGCTCGGAGTACTGATGGGCCTCTTGGCCAGTCGGCGTACAACATTGAGGAGCTGACAAGCTAGCGACATACAGGAAAGAACGTCCTTTCGCCTCCAAACTAAAGGAGCGACGCAGACGCGCTAACATTATCTAATGTGAACAGTATTTTCGCGATTTTCAATCAGCTCTTTGTTGGAATGACTTTTCTATAATTAATACTGAACGTGTAATTGAAGCAGCATTTATCAGAGATATATTTTATTGTACAAATCAAGAAATGTAACGTTCCAATTGTTTTATTTTGAAAGTCCCGACCGGAAGCTACGTGTATTAATCTCGCTAGCTTGAAACGGTTAGCGTTGGGATAGGCCATAACAACCACCCAACAAGGCGTCGTGCTACTACGGGGAAATACCGAACCGAACCGAGAATAAAAACGGTGTTGGTTTAGTTTACAGTCAAGATAAACGCTGCGAATTCCCCGGAAAGTCGATGCAAGTGGAAAAGATCGCATACTAGGGATCAAATGTGGACGTTGACGTCGAGCCGTGCGTAATGAGCAGAGTTGGAAAAAAGAAGGTGTTGAGCTGCATTTTTTTTCTCTCTCTCTCTCGCTCTCCCTGCCAGGGACAACTTGGGTCGGAGTACCGACTAAACTACGAGGTGATACGAACGATAGAATGTCCTCGAAGCTCTCCACTTTCTGGTAAATATGTTGAGCGCTTTCTTTTTTCAACAGTTGCACCGCGTCTTGCTCTGAGTAGACATCTGTTTCCGATGGGTAACGTTGAAGTCAAAGCGACACAGCGGAGGTAGCTTAGCCTCCGAGGATATGCTACTAATTACCGTGGTGAATAGGACTCCCCTCGCCAGGCTGTCGCCACACATTTGGACATTGCTTCCCATTTTAATCAGCCGACATACACACATACACACTCACACTCACACACACACAACTCTGTTGTTCTTTGCTCTTACGAGCACTTTTAACCGGGGCTTCCGCTGAGCAGCGATAGCCACCAATAGCTCAGAGAGCAACAATAGCTCCGCGTAAACGTAAGGCTAACAAAGCCATCGCCAGTGATTGATTTCTTTATACACTGGTTACAGAAGCGGGGGGGGGGGGGGGGGGGAGACAGAGACAGAGACACCTCTTCCGTTTTTGGGAGTTCATGTCGACAGAAAAGTTGGGGATGAATGTGCATTATAACTTTGCGGATCAACCTACATGTTGCTGTTCATCGCCTCTGTGTCAGATAACGGTATTTGTGATAGTTTGTGCTGTGGCAACATATGGCATCTGATATTGTGACCGATATTCTACTTGTGGTAAATGGTTTATTAGTGGAACAAAGTCATATCATACTCAAACCAGCAGTCTGATGACGACCCCGTATATATTAATAGATAGGTACCCTCTTTTATTTTCACAAACCCACCCAAAGGATGTTTTTTTTTGTTGTTGTTGTATTGCATTGCTTCCTCTTAACAATGTGTATGATACGTGTTGGTACCACCATCTATTTAAGTGGTGAGGAGCCATATGCACATGTGATAATCCTGTGGTAATCCCACTGAAATTCTGGTTAGACAGCAGCATTGTGTGCACCCTGCCTTCCTGTTAAAGACAAGCCTCTGTGTGCGTGCGTGCGTGCGTGTGTGTGTGTGTGTGTGTGTGTGTGTGTGTGTGTGTGTGTGTGTGTGTGTGTGTGTCTTTGCATTCACTGCCTTCCTCAGCATTCTAGGTTTTGTCATTTCAACAGGTTAAGTATTTTTGTGTCAGTGCTCCAGTGCAGTAATGACATGTAATTATTGGAGTTACATGCTCAGCACCCGAGCTTGCAAGTACTTGCCACAGAGTTGCTGGAGGAGCCGGACTTTGGCCTGCGTTCTGTTTCACCCGGGCCTGCTGGGTCGAGACCTCCGATGAGGAGCACCCACAACTCGCTTAAAATAAGCACTTATTGTTTCCTGGGCTGCCATTCGTCCGCTGGAGCTTGACTGCCAGGCTGTGTTCATGTAGTCACTCCGCACTTAACATTTCTTTTATTGTAGCGTCGGCCCCGGTCGGTTGTTTTGCAAGCTGACCTGGAGCACCGTTATTCATCCGTTCACACCAATGAACTAAACGTGTTGACGCTGATGACATATCTTGTGTGATATCATCTGACAGCGTAGTCTGCGAAATGCTAAAATACGCAGCCCTACGGTCCGGTATTGTTGGCTAATCCAGAGGCTGCCCACCATGAGTCATCATTGTGAGGACTTTTGTTGACTCTATCCGTCTCTGTCCTGTCAGTGTGTTGCCGTTTCTGGCCCGTTCTGGTTCTGTAGTTTCCTTTTTAGCTCTCCTGGCAGAGTCCTGTAATCAGTCGGATGGCCTGATTAACTGCTGCACTGATTGACCTGATTGGCTGAAACACTGCCGAGGTAAGCAGTCTTCTCCGCCACTAAATTGTCTCTCTCAGGCCATCGTTTCAGACAAAATATGACATGATTGTTATTTAAAAGGGGAAGCAGTTTATTCTGTTTCCTCCACCTGTATTTCCATGTTGGCTCATCTGGCCGTGAGGTGTGTGTGTGTGTGTGTGTGTGTGTGTGCAGACACATCGATACTGTAGAGGTCACTCCGTGAGAACGTTCTAGTTTCAGCTCAGCGCTGCTTATTATGTTCCTCTTTGAGCGCCTCTGATTGTATCGAATATCCAAAGAGTCAAACGCTCTATAATTACCGACGCTGTGCTTCTGTCCAGCAGAGCACAGTCTCCACACGGGTCATTTAAGAGCGTCTGTGTCGGCAGAACGTGTTTGTTTTTTTGTTGTTCTACATCTATTTAAACTTATTAAAGACTGAAATCACGAGGAACTAGTTGACATTCTTGGATTGTGTTGCTTTTTGCATCTTTTGTTTTTCCGTTGTACGCGAGTCAAGAAAGTAAATTATCCACGCTTCTTCTGGCGACAGGACTTCATGAGGTAATAACATGCCGGCGGTAGACTAATACAAATCCCACATTGAAGAACTGATACTGAAGAGCTGTGTTTTTTTTTGAGAGCTTTGACACATTTTAGAGCACTTTGCAGCTACCGTGTAATTTTAGACAGGGGAAGTGTTTCAGTACCGCTACAGTCGCTGCCCTTTTCATTCAGGCCCGACTGCGATACTGTCGCAGTGATTGCTCCTCTTCAGCAGATTAGGGGCTGTGTCATTGAGCTAACAAAGATTACTGTCAAAAGGTGGTGATTTTCATCTTTCGTTCACAGGATTCACTGTGGGGGCCGATGGAGGGAGGGAGAGAGAGAGAGAGAGGAGAGAGAGAGGAGAGAGAGAGAGAGAGAGAGAGAGAGAGAGAGAGAGAGAGAGAGAGAGCGCAGCGCCTCGGTGTCTTTGAGGCCGTTTTGAACCAAGGGGGTCTTCTTAGATTCAAACTGTTATAAAAAGGCATGAAATCTAAAATCTCAATCATCTGCTACACTGCCCAAGTAATTCTTCACAGCGCGTTCAACTGTTGAAGTCTTGTCATGCTGTCCTAGCTTCATTACAGCTGTCACTTTGAGTCAAAATGTTGCCTGTGTGTGTGTGTGTGTGTGTGTGTGTGTGTGTGTGTCATTAGCAGAGCTTTGGTTAAAGTGGATGAGTTGAAATAATAAGAACACGCTTCTCAAAATTAGGAGTGTGGCAGACAGGAAAGGAGATCCAGATACCTACCGCTTCCCCTTTCCTCTAGCCGCGATGAGACATCCACATGAATGATTGATCAGGTGCCTTGACTGTCATTTGAATAATACATCGGTCCTGTTCTCGTGCCGAGCAGTTTTGTATGGTAATGTTCCGTGGGAGGCTGGGGTTCTGTCTTTTTTTTTAAATTAAAAAAAAAAAAAACTCTGCAAGTGGCTGATTTTTAAATGAAATCAAATGATCCGAGCGACTGGAGGCAAGGTGAGCAGCCCGCTGTTTTGAAAGGGAGCGTATGTCCTCTGTGCATGTAGAGGGAGATAGGCGGGGGGCAGGGAGGGGTCTCCTGTCACCTCTCATTAGGGACGTATAGTCCAGCTCGGCTGCCGGCGTCCCCCCCCCCAAGCTTCCGTCTGTGGCACTGCCCTTCTCTGCTTCCCAGAACACAACAGAGCCGCTCGCTGTTCCAGTCCAAACTACTGGACAGTGTCAGGTCTCTAGAAAATAGAGATTCTGCACCGCGGCTCGAGGTGGATTCGTCTCACTCATTTGAATAGAGTCGACGCTGGGAGTCAGCGTGTTGTTCAATTGATGCGTTGGTTGCTTTTGTTTTATTCTGCCTCTGCTGGGCTCCTTTGAGGACCCCCCACCCCTACCCCTACCCCCCCTTTGTAAACAAGACGGTATGTATCTCAAGGGCTGCCTCTCTCTCCTACATATTCAAATTCAACTTCTAATTTTGTCCAAATGAATTCCCTGTGAAGATGGAGCTTATTTAAAGCAGTCTAATGAAATAAAGATCAACCAACGTTTTATTGGAGTGCTCCAGTGTGACTGCTCTCTGTGTGTGTGTGTGTGTGTGTGTGTGTGTGTGACTGTGTGTGTGTGTGTGTGTGTGTGTGTGTGTGTGTGTGTGTGTGACGTGTGTGCGGAGTAACAGGCTGTGGTTTTCCATTGAACCCTTGGAGGCTGCAGAGTGCTGCTCTAAAGGGGCCGACACAATGATTTTATTGGGTTAGTAGGCAGGAAAAACCAGCAGGCTGAAATAAAACAGATCTCCCATCACGCCATAGTTCTCCGTCAATTAGATATAGAATGTGTTTTTTTAAAAAAAAGGGGCATATTTATTCAAGTTTAACCATAATTTAAGTGGCGTAGTAATTGAAAGCCGTCCCTCCTGGTTTGGAAAATAATCCGAAATATTTGTGTTCTCAAATGTACACGCCGGTAGAAATGAAGTCTGATACACTTGGCTTGTAATTAATAATCCGATGGTTAAGGGAATGCTTAATTAATGAGGCGCTCTGCTTTCTGTTAGACGGTACAAAGGAGAGAGCAGGAACGTTACTGTGCAACAATAAGCTGAGGGGAAAATGGCTGTTTGTTAGATTAACAACCACCCAAATATTAAAAACCCATTTGGTTTTTTCTGGTGGAGTGGTCTCGCGTTAGGGCCTCAAGAAGCCATTGTTCACCGGAGAAGTTTTGACTCGTCGTGGCAGGAAACATTCAGGTGTTACTAATTATCTTAATGATGGCTCGACGGTGCGACGAGAAGCCGCGCGCATTAAACCACGACCGTGAAACTGAAGTAGCTAAATGGAATTCGGCCATCTTTCTTCTTAATTATTTACACGCCTTCTCCTGCTGTAAACTGCTAAAATGGCTTCCGTGGAACGGACAAAATAACCGGACAGCAATGCCTGTTTTTGTCTCATGCAATTAATTAAATACCCGATTAATCCAAAAGTTGTTTTTTTTGCTGTTAATGCAGAAATCATTTAAAAAATACAATATGCTGCGTCGCCCACGGTGTGCTGGTATTAAAGCTGTATTAATGGCGTGGGGAAAGCGCTGACGGTCGACACGGTTGCGTCAGCTCTGAGTATATATTATATATATTGTCTCGAGGACGTCCCCCGTGTCACATAATGGACTGAGATTGCATGATGTGACATTTCCCATCGGCGCCGCTCTGAAGCACTAAAAACAAGAGTTTCACTGAACAAACTCGGGTCACTGCAGCTGTTCTGATGCTGAGTCTGACTGAAGAGACGCAAACTAAAGAGAGACCCAAAGTTTGAAAACTAGCTAAGTGACATTTCAATAGTAATTAAACAAACTTGTGTGGCGCTTTTGTAGTCTTCCGACCATTAAAAGCGCTTGAAAACTACAAATGTGAAAACTACTGAAATGGACCATGTGGGCAAAGGCGGAGTGAGTTGTGCCTTCCTCTGAATATCACTGTACTTCTGCATCTGCAGAGGAAGACTCTGTTAACCGATGAAGATGATAGATGGAAGCCTGTACACCCGGTCATCAGATGAAGAACTGCCACTAAAAAATGCCTCCTCATCACAATTTGTAGCATTTCAGGCCTGTGAAGTTGCGACGGCATCTATGATCGCACTGAAATCAATCACTGAAACTGTGTAATAGATGGTAATAGATGTTCCTCTGTTCCGCTCCTGGCCATTCATTATCTTTAACACAGTCCAAACCCACCATGTTTGCGATCCCGGTGAGATGTTAGTCCGCAACATTTTGTTTTCTGTTGACGTCTCTCTCTAACTGTTCTTGCGTCGTCCTCCCTCCAGGTATGGCAGGCTGGGCCCCGGAGCTCTGAGGATCGGAGCCTGACCCGCGACTGAGGATCGAGAGGGAAGACGTTGTCTGAGCAGAATGACTCAGCAGGAGGGGGGGCCCCCAGATCGCAAGTGAAGAGAAGTGAGGATGGGTGCTAATGGATCCAGCTATCCACACTCATGCTCCCCGCGCATCGGGGGAAATGCACAGGCTCAGCAGACTTTCATAGGTGGGTATTGTTTAACACAAAGTCGGCTCTGATGGACGATTCAAATGATCAGATCTATCCGTTAGTGTAAAAGCACGATATTCCCACTCATCTGAAGTGTTAAAACCGCACTCGTGAGCTCACACTTAGGATTACATTAACCTGCTTTCAGGACTACTGGTGGTGCAAAAAGGTGGATGCGTTTGTGCATGAGAGCTCTTGAACTGACTCGTACAATTGACCCGAAATGCATTAAAAAAAACGAACAACGCACCTCCTTTTCTTCTAGTGCTATCCTTGCAGTCCTGCTCTTCTTGGCCTTGTTGTTCCTGTGTGCTTGTGGTGTGATCATTATAAGGCTGCTGGCTATCGGGCTGGATGGGAGCTAATCTGCCCGTGGTGATTTTTGTGCCTGTGACCAGCGATAGGCTGCTTGTTAGACCGTCACATTTCACTGCTGAATGACTCGACAGCTACAGCCGGAGACCCTTTTTTTTTTTTTTTTTTTGCTTTTGTTTCAATTTCAGCAGCGCTGATGTCGTTGTCGGAGAGCGTTGTTGTACCACAGCGTCTTTCTGTCTACCTGCTTGCAATAAAAAAATAAATAATGCAAATATACAGTATATCCATCCAAAAAACCCATTTAATTTCTTTCGCTTTCTAAATGACTTTGGCTCTGAGTTTTGGAGTTTTGGAGTTTTTTTTGTTTTGTAGAATCCCCTTAAAAGTGAAAGTGTTGTTTAAGGAGCCAGATGATCTCTGTAGACCCTTGAGACCCATGAGGTTTTTCTCTGAACCTGTTTGAGCTGGCCTGGGCCGCGGAGGATTCGCAGTGTACGATTACTGTTTAGGTCACATCGATGAATGCGGGGAGAGAGGATCTCCTTGGCAGAGCTTCCTCTGACGTACGAGTCCTGTCTCTCAAGCCAAACATGACGGCTGTTTAGTTTTATCGATTGGGCCAAAGTGTGCGAATGGACCCCGAACTCGTTGAGGAGCACAGAGCAGGACAGAGTCCTCAATGAGCTAATTGGTTCTTGTGATGAAACGCGGGTTGATCTAAAAACGAAAAACGACATGAATGTGTTCTGTCTGTTTTTATCCGCTGTTGAACTCGGTCCAAATGCTTTGGGAGCTGGGTCGGGGTCGTGTGTTTGGCCTGACGGAGCTCGGAGACGGATTGTGTTTCCAGCAGTCCGTCCTCAGCAGTGGAGTGGTGTCGGGGTTGTAAAGTATACGTCTCATCAGAAGACAAAAATATCACAGCTATTTCATACTGATAAGAGGTTTCTTGCTTTATATCCAGTAATGTGTTACACTTTTTAAGATTGTTTAAACACAAACATACAATTCTCCTGAAGCTAACCCTGCCATGTCGGTTCATTCCAGGGACCTCGTCCTACTCTCAGCAGGGATATGGCTGGGAGTCCAAGCTGTACAGTCTGGAGCACGGACACGAGCGGCCCGCAGACAGGAAGAAGAAGAGCCTCGGCCTGGCGACGCTCAAGCGGAGGTTCATCAAAAGGAGGAAGTCCAGCCGCTCGGCGGATCACGCGCGGCAGATGCGGGAGCTCTTGTCGGGGTGGGACGTCCGCGACACCAACGCCCTGGTGGAGGAATACGAGGGCACGGCGGCGCTCAAGGAGCTGAGCTTCCAAGCCAGCCTCGCACGTGCCGAGGCACCCAGCTTGCATCGGGACCTGGCTGCCCTCTACCAGCATAAGTACTGCACTGATGTGGACCTCATCTTCCAGGGTACTTGCTTCCCAGCTCACCGGGCCATCCTGGCTGCCCGCTGCCCCTTCTTCAAGACTCTGCTGTCGTCATCCCCCGGCTATGGAGCGGAGGTCCTCATGGACATCGAGACAGCCGGCATCGACGTGCCCATGTTCTCGGCCCTACTTCACTACCTGTACAGCGGGGAGTTTGGGGTGAGCGGGGCGGAGGACGCCAGGCTGCAGAACGTGGATGTGCTGGTGCAACTCAGTGAGGAGTTCGGTACACCCAACTCCCTGGAGGCTGATATGAAGGGCCTGTTTGACTACATGTGTTACTACGACGCTCTGCTCAGCTTCTCCTCGGACTCCGAGATGATCGAGAGCTGCAACGAGCGAGGCGCCGTGGCTGCAGCGCCGGCGGTGGGCTCGGGATGCCCCGGGACCCCAGACGAGGACCTCAGGGCTCACAAAGCCATCCTCTCGGCGCGCTCTCCTTTCTTTAGGAACCTGTTGCAGCGGCGCATCCGCACGGGGGAGGAAATGACAGAGCGCACGCTGCAGACGCCGACCCGCATAGTGCTGGACGAGTCCATCATCCCGCGGAAATACGTGCAGGTTATTCTCCACTGCATGTACACGGACGCGGTGGAGCTCGGGCTGGTGCTGCGGGGCAGCCCGTCGGCGGGGAGCCTCGGCGAGGTGCAGGCCCTGGTGTCTGGCGGCCGCGGAGCGAGCACCCGCACCGAGGAGGCGATGGAGCTGTACCACATCGCTCTGTTCCTGGAGTTCAGCATGCTTGCGCAAGGTGAGTCATGAGAATATTTACATCGCACACAAGTCAACAGAACCTGACGAGATAAAAAGATTTAGTTCTAAATAGACTAAAAGCCTTTGCAAAATCACCTTAAATTGACATGAAGACATATTATCAGATTGACCTTTTTAAGTGTCATATCTGTTATGCATCATGTATTTTTTTTTCCCCTCTCATATGTTTGTCCTGCCGTAGACCAGTTCAGGGTAACAGTACCGGACTGTGTTCAATTGTCCGGCTCTACGTCTGCCACACTATTTAGTGCGGTTTGATTAAATGAGTCTCGGTAGTGTCGAGTCAACAGCTTGGACAAATTGTTTTTGAACTGCGATAATGTAGTTGAATAGTCTTTACCTTGAATTTAAAGGTTCATTTGTCAGTCCACTGATTATAGTGTCCTTCTCTGTGGATAAAGTAGTAGGAGTCGCAATTTACTGGCGTGACTCAGGCTTACTTCAACCTCTCCCTCCATGCATTGCTACAAATATGTCTGATCCTCATTGTATTAATATCCCACCCTTTCCTTAAAACTACTTTATGCATACGTCAGTCGGCATACGTGCAATATATCACTGTGCAGACCTAGTGTCTAACAGCGTGGCTGACTTTGATGGGTGTTTTTGAGCTTTCGGCTGCCGGCAACAGATTGATATAAGGTGAAGGACTTGTCTGTGTCTCCTGGTGCAGACGCCTTACCGTCTGATCCAACGCGGCGCCTCAGAACACTAGTCTATCTTTACCCGGGTTACGCCCGTCTTTCTGAACTCCTTGCTACCGTTTCAGAACGGCACAAGGTTATAAAGTTTGACGCGACACGAGCCACTCACCGTTTTCGTCTGAGCACATGTGCGGCTGCTCTAAAGAGCCGCCGTGATGGGAATTAGCTTGTCAGATATTGAAATGGTGATATGTGACCTATTAAGCAATTTAAGCACACGTCTGTCTTCACTGCTCCCGTGCTGCGTAAGGAAATCAAAACACTATTATTTTCAATTTAAAACGGCGCGTTCCAAAGAACTTGTATAGACGGTTTCTATAGACTCGGAACACTTGAGTGAAGCTGAAAGGATTGTATTGTGAGGCTGCATGTCCTTACAGCGCCAGCATCTCCTTCAATCGCTTCTAATGAGGAGAGAACAGAAAGGCGCTGCACCGAGCCTCTTTCTCTTTCAAAGCCTTTTAGTTGAAAATCTCTGAAGTTCTCAGAAGGGCGACGCGAACGCTTACGTTTCTAAAACTTTGTTTGAATCCAGTAAACTCTACAATAGTGAGCATGCTTGTGTAAAATCGTGCAAAAGCACAGCAACTGTCTGAATTGTCTGTATCGACTAAGAAGTCAATCGTTTTTTTTTTTGTTGTTGTTGTTGTTGTTTTTTAAAGAGAGCTGCGGTGATCTCAATAGCGCCGTCCGCTAACACCAGGCACTCGGCTGGTTCGACACCAACGCCCACCCTGGAGCTCTAGTGTCGCTCTCAGGGTCACGCTGGCAGCTTAAGCCGACGAGCAGCCAAATAGTGTCATCCCCGCACACCATCACCCCCCCCCCCCCCCCCCCCCCCTCTCTCTCTCTCTCTCGACAAGCCCCTACTCGAGGGTATTTTTATCCCCTCTCCTCCGTCTCCCACAGCGGCTGCACCGCTCTAATCAGCTCCCATGAAACCACAGTGTGGAATGTGCCGAGATGGTTTTAGGTTGACCCGGTGTTTTATTTTATAACTTTTCTATTACCCTTTTTTTTTGGAGATCTGTATTTTATGCCTTTTTTTCCCACATTTAATTAAAAAGAATCCTGCTCGTCTGATCATCGGGGCATCTGTGAGTTTATTATGAAATGAAGAAGAAATTGGTCTGCGTCCACCCCGCCGCTCCAGACTTCAGTAGCTGCCATGTCATGAGGCCCATGCCAGAGGTTTCACACGGGGCGAGTCCTCTCATCTGTCCCCCTCCAGCGAGCGCTCCTCCACCGCTACCGTCTGGCCCGTGTGAAGCTTCGGCCCGTGGAGGTTTTTGTGGAGCGGGTTGATCTCGCTGTCCTTCTTCCTGATTTAATTCTCAAGATGTGCATCCCTTTATGACTCCATCTCACTCAAACGGCAACCAATATTAAAAGCCTTATTAATTTTTCAAGTGCACCGCAGAGATTACAGCCAGTCGGTGTGGTTTCAGCTCATGCACTGTGGCTCTGTCTCTGTGTCTGTCTCTGTCTCTGTGTCTGTCTGTCTGTCTCTCTCTTTCTGTCTCTCTCTCTTTCTGTCTCTCTCTCTCTGTCTGTCTGTCTGTCTGTGTCTCTCTCTCTCTCTCTCTCTCTCTCTCTCACTCTGTCTCTCTCCCTCTCTCTCTCTCCTTTTCTCTCTCTCTTTCTCCTTTTCTCTCTCTCTCTCTCTCCTTTTCTCTCTCTCTCTCTCTCCTTTTCTCTCTCTCTCTCTCTCTCTCTCTTTTTCTCTCTCTCTCTCTCTCTCTCTCTTTTTCTCTCTCTGTCTCTCTCTCTCTCTCTCTCTCTGTCTGTCTCCCCCCCCCCCCTCACTGACCAGTGCTTTCAGTGTCTTGCGTTTGGAGTGTGTTGACTGAAGTCCCAGTTCTTGAGTGATCATCGGACGTGATTCACATCCACAGCCTTGTTTACAGGCCATTGAGTGCTGCTGATGATTTAAGTGGCTTTGGAGACCGTGCGCCCCGTAAACAAGGAGCTCCAAATAATAACAGCAAGACAAAATGCATATGTCCTCCAAAGTTAGTGTAGTGAAAAGCTGGCTGTCGCTGCTGCTGCTCCTGCTGTTGTGTTGATGTTCTTGCCAGTCGACTGGGCTCCGGCGAATGTGGTGTATACCACCCGTGGAGAGAAGAGGAGGCGGGTTAGTATTAGATATAATGCTGATTCTAATCTCTAGCTCATAATAAAAGTGCTGCGTTTTAAAAGACGGGCTGTCGCTGTGAATTCTAATGGGCTGACACAAAGCAGAGCTGTGTGTGTGTGTGTGTGTGTGTGTGTGTGTGTGTGTGTGTGTGTGTGTGTGTGTGTGTGTGTGTGTGTGTGTGTGTGTGTGTGTGTGTGTGTGTGTGTGTGTGTGTGTGTGTGTGTGTGTGTGTTGTTCAGAGGGGGGCAAAAGATGCAAAGGTGAAAGCTTGACGTGAGCAAAAGCACTTTCCAGACAGACAGACGGACGGGACAGGGACGAGTGGTGGAGACAGAGGCACAGATGTTGTGGATCTATTGCCTCTCCCGGTCTGTTTATAGCAGATAAAAAAAAGCCAAAGTGCCCGGGTCCACATTTCAGCTTCATCTGTCTTCTTAACGACGCAGGAGTTCCACCCTTGGTTTTAAAACGCTGCGGGTGTCTGCTTTGCATTTCTCTAACTTGCCATTACAACTTTAAAGACGCCCAAAAGGAGGAAGTGCGTCATAAGTTTGTGCATCCATGCGTGTGTGTGTGTGTGTGTGTGTGTGTGTGTGCGCGTGTGTACATGATTGCTTACGGTGTGCCTATGTGTTGGATGCCACGGATTCAAAAGCATTCGCTGGAGCCGTCGCTCTCAAGTCTGGTGTCCGGTTTCCCCTGAGTGTGTATGTGCAAAGTGGTGGTTTTGGGGGCAGAAAGGCAGCTTAGATCCTCTACTTCAAGATAAGAGAGAAGCATTTCCCCAACTGTGAGCTGAAGGACAGGACGGCCTGGAATGAGGAAGTCGGCCAGCTTGTTACAGTTTCAGAGCAGCTCTAACTAGACGTCGGTCAGTCTGGCTTTATCTCCATTTTGTATAAAACGTTATTGATCAGAGAACAAGGCGTGTTGGGGTTTGGCATTGATGGCTTGAGCTAGCCAATCGCATGTTAATCTGAGGGGATGTTGGGGTGGGGGGGGGGGGTCATTCTGCCTAAATGGATCCTTCTTAAGAGTAAGTGCAAGTTTGAGTGCCGGCATAAAGCGGAATTTTTTTGTTTTGAAATGACTAGAGCAGCAGGTACATAATTCTCAAAGCCTTCTGTGTCTTTTTTAATGCATTTCTGAATTATGCACACAAGTGTGTATTCTATTGCAAACTGTGTGTGTGTGTGTGTGTGTGTGTGTGTGTGTGTGTGTGTGTGTGTGCACTGGCAGCACATTTCCTCTGGCTGCTGTGTTTACTTATCACGGTTAAGAGGAGGCAGCTTGAGACTGAAACACATCAAGGTATCAAAGGCATTTATGTGGGTTGGTGTGTTACAGAGTTAAACCGCTGCCTGCTGTTCTGGTATGTGCTCTGATTTTAGGAAACGCAGCGAGGAGGATGTGGGGGCTAGTAGAGGGAGACTCCCTGGGTCAGTGACTACAAGTCAAAACTACTCACGGTCTGGCAGCGGCTGCAGAACTACCACTTGTATTCCAATCATTTTCCAGTTAAATCCTCTTATTGTATTTCTTTAATCTTTTGTGAAGTATTGCTTTCTTTAATATTCATAGCCGTTTCTGGAATATGTTTGTGCCCACGAAGACGTATCGGGATGTAACCTGCTCGTCCGTCTCGTTGTCTCTCCCAGGCTGCGAGGACATCGTCGTGGAAAGCCTGTCTCTGGACTCGCTCGTCCCCATCCTGAAGTGGAGCTCCCAGCCGTACGGCTCCAAGTGGGTCCACAGGCAGGCCATGCACTTCCTCTGTGAGGAATTCAGTCAGGTCGTCTCTTCAGATGTTCTCTACGAGCTCGGCAAAGAGCACCTTCTCTGCGCCATTCAGTCCGACTACCTGCAGGTAAGGAAACGCTTCATCCGTCAACCTGTCGCCCCTTAACGACATCTCCCGGTTCGGAGGTACATTTCCTAGCGGGACGTTTCAGTAATGGGTGCCTGACATGTTCGCGATGACTACTGCTTGGTGAGAAATACAGTAAACACAGAGGGATAAATTAACACAATATCTGTGTCACACACACACACACACACACACACACACACACACACACACACACACACACACACACACACACACACACACACACAGAGAGAGAGACACGACACTCTGGGTCTACAGAGATGAGTAACGCCGTTCCCTGGAGGGAAATGCCTTCAAACCAAGAACCTAATCAAAGCTGAGCTGTCATCTGCACTGCCAAGATACTCTGGCATCAGACCAGATGGTTGAGGTGTCGAAATCCAACGACGCAAACAAACCAACCGGGCCCGAGTTTTGCTGGGACACCGCCTGAACATATTGCATTTTCACCTCGTCCTCATTTAACAGCTTTGTTCCCGACAATATCTAACCATGTCCTAATAATACTTTTGTCTCTCTCTCTCTCTCTCTCTCTCTCTCTCTCTCTCTCTCTCTCTCTCTCTCTCTCTCTCTCTCTCTCTCTCTCTGTGCCTTGGTCTCATTTACAGGCGAGTGAACAGGACATTCTCAAGTATGTTGTTAAGTGGGGCGAGCAGCAGCTTATTAAGAGGATGGCAGACAGGGGTAAGATAATACGCTCTATAATTACCCTCTGAGCAGCCCCCCCTAATGGCTCTGAGGACATTACCCACTTACCACAGCCTCCAAATGCACTTAAAAGCATTACTTTACCCTAAAAAAAAAATAGTGACCTCATAGTGATTGGTCATGTCGTTGTGTGCTCTGACCTAGTAAGCTTCTGTAGGATTTATTGTCACGGTTTGTTGGTCATCGTATTGTATGGGCTGGCTAACCTGCTCTTAGGAAGCTGAACCACACAGGAAGCAATGCAATATTTATATTTACATCGTTTGTTTTTATCCTGAACAATGTGGGGGGAGAAAAAAAATAGCCAGCAGGTTGACTTAAACGCATTAAAAGCCTAATCATAGTTGCACAAACGGTCACGGTTAAACGCATTATATTAAAGCTGCTGTTCCTGTCCTCGTTTACCCAGAACCGAACCTTTTGAGCGGCACAGCCCACAGCGTGAACAAGAGGGGAGTGAAGAGGAGGGACCTGGATGTGGAGGAGCTGAAGGAGATCCTGTCTCCCCTCCTGCCCTTTATCCGAACGGAGCACATCTTACCTCCCAACAGTGACGTCCTCGCTGACGCGGTCAGTGCTGCTTCGCTACCCTTTCTCAGCTGCTCTGTGTGTGTGTGTGTGTGTGTGTGTGTGTGTGTGTGTGTGTGTGTGTGTGTGTGTGTGTGTGTGTGTGTGTGTGCGTGTGCGTGTGTTTTCACCTGAGTCACTGTGACCTTGATAAACTAAACATCGATCCACGTTCTTCACCCCCCGTTCACAGCTTAAACGAGGTTTGATCAGCACCCCTCCCTCGGACATGCTGCCCACAGCCGAGGGGGGAAAAGCCAATGCCTGGTTGCGGCAGAAGAACGCCGGCATCTATGTGCGTCCCCGCCTCTTCTCTCCTTATGTGGAGGAGGCTAAGGTAAGGCTCGCTCACTGCCGCCGATTAATTCGGACTCCAGGCAACGCGGGAAGCGGTGGATTATTTGTCTAACATCAAAGAGTAGAGGTTCTGCGTCGCTCGGATGCTCTGCATACTCACCGCGTTAAATAGCTGCCTCCATCACTTGACTGAAATTCATTTTATGTCCATTTGCACACTTTTCCTAATAACTTATATGGATTCCCAGGGCCATGAATATTTATGAACAGTTCCCTAGACCAGAGAGAGTCATTATTAAATGAAGTGTCAATCAAGTGGAACTAATTTGCAAACCGTCTCGCTGTCCTTGAGTTGAGTTTCATTTCTTAGAAGTCATGGTCTAACTTGCCCTCTCTCGTCTACCTGCCCCCCCCCCTTTTTAGTCTGTGCTTGATGAAATGATGGTGGAGCAGACAGACTTGGTGCGTTTGCGATTAGTGCGCATGTCCA
The DNA here is from genome assembly GCF_023349555.1 of Cebidichthys violaceus. NCBI lineage: Eukaryota > Metazoa > Chordata > Actinopteri > Perciformes > Stichaeidae > Cebidichthys > Cebidichthys violaceus. Next base: position 111,114 of record NW_027176583.1, read on the forward strand.
ACGTCCCGGACACGCTCTACATGGTCAACAACGCCGTGCCTCAGTGCTGTCACATGATCAACCACCAGCAAATGGCAAGCAACTCGACCGCGGCGCCGTCGGTTGTGGCCAATGAAATTCCAGGTAAAAATGACCAGATGGTAACGGACTAAAGTCCCCTTAAACGTGATGCTCGTATCAAAAAGTGAAGCGTCCGTCAATGTGTTTGCGTCTTTCAGTGCCTCAGCTGTCCGTGGTCAAGGAGATGATCCGGAGGCTGCAGGAGCTGAGACACACGGAGCAGGTCCAGAGAGCTTACGCCCTCAACTGTGGTGAAGGCGCCACCGTCAGCTATGAGCTGCAGCTGCGGGTGCTGAGGGAGTTCGGTCTGGCAGACGGAGCCACTGAGCTACTGCAGGTTGGTAGAAAGCAGAGTTTGTTCCCCCCACCGGGGGGGGGGGGGGGTTTGAGAGGTGGCTGGGATACTAACAGGGATGGTTGTGCTGAGGACACAGACGGACCTCAGTAGTGCAGCAGATACAGACCTTGAACAACCCCAGGCAGATAGATCTTCTTTTCAATGCTTTGTCAGCACCTCAATGGACATGGATTTCTCTATCTCATGTACTGTTTTTTTTTTTTTTTTTTTGTATTTTCAGAACCCATACAAGTTCTTCCCCGATGAACGGTTTGGAGATGAGAGTCCAATTCTGGCTCTACGCCAGGTGGGTCGGTGTCGGGTAAACAGCAGCCCAGCCATGGATAGCATGTTCACAGAGCTAGAAGGGGTAGTTGGCTTTCACCCTCCCCTACCTCCTCCACCTCCCCCATACCACCCCCCTGCCACACCCAGCCACGCTCAGCTCAAGGGTGCCTGGCGTCCTCGCGTGCCCATGCCAACCCCTACCCGCTCCTTCTCCTATCCCTGCAACCGCACCCTGATCCAGCGCCATGCAGCTGCTAAGCATGGCAGCTCAGACTACTCCTCTGTGCCCAGGCCCCAGCCCCCAGACTGCACCAACCCGCAGGCTATGGGCCGAGCTTTGCTTTCTGAACAGCAAGCGGTGAGTGTGTGTGTGTGTGTGTGTGTGTGTGTGTGTGTTAGTGCGTGTGTGTGTTACTTCCTAGAGTCCTTGTGCTACGATTTTTCTTTGTTAAAATGCGGCTGCATGGTTTGTGCCTGGGATCATTAGTTGCTAAATTGTCAGGTAACGTCACACGTCTTTGTGTCTGTTTTCCCGCTGCAGATGAGCATGGAGCCTGCGATGAGGGAGTTCATGCCTGACATTGCATTGGGTGTCTCTGTCATGTCCCTGAGGGAGCAGCACATGGCAGAGTTGGACAGGGATGGCCCTCACGGCCCCATGGGTCCCTCGGGCCACCACCTGCCCCATGGGCCCTGCCCTTCTGCCCGCCACGGCCACGGTGGCCACGGCCCCGGACACGGCCATTCATGCAAGAGACACGCTCCCGAACCCAAGCTGGAGGCTCAAGCCGAATTCCCTGACCTGTACGACTTCTCCTGTCGACCTGCAACCCCGACCTCCGCTCACCCTCTGCCCTCCTTTGCAGGACCAGACCTCTACAGCCACAGCTGCACTCCCTCCGGCTCTTATCCGCCCCCTTACATTTCTGAATCTCAGTCCCAGGGCCGCCCGCAGGGACGGACTGCCGCAGACCCGCTACGTCTGGACGTCCTTAGTATGACTTCTCAGAGGCACGATGGAGTCCTTGCCAGCCCTTCTGTGGCCCAACCTAGGATGGGACACGTCCAAAGGGGGCGATCGAATGAGACGGATTTGACTCATGGCTTAGGACATTTACGGCCTCCCAGTGGAAACATGGACAGCTATGAGGAGAGGCACACAGGACCTAGAGATGCCCCGGAGGAGATGGTTCTAGCTGGAGAATCGTTGGGCCCGGGGTCCCTCCAGCAGCCTCACAGGAACAGTGTCAGCGAGGACATCGCCAGAGACCGCAGGTCACCCAGCAAGCCCGACTACCCTTATAAGAAATCTGCACTTTAACCCCATTTGAGGACCGGGGGGGGGGGAGGGAGGGATGAGTTACGAAAAGGGAAAGCATGATGAGTGGCTGTCCATCACAATGAATGGAGAAGCACTAAATGTGTGCCTGTGTGTCTGTCTGTCTGTGTGTGTTTGTGTGAGAGGAGCAGGGTAAAGAGGTGGTCAATGGTTGCTATTTATTGGATCTGTCCTTTTATTTTGTCCTACCTCTTATCACACCGTGCTATCCATCACACAGTCGCAGAGTGGAATGAGTAAGAGCCGCAGGTTAACTGTCCATGCTTGTAGTAATTGATCCTGCTGGTTTAGAGGATGACTCAGGCTCTACTGGGACAGAGCGGTCTCTTGAGTTTGATTGTAAAGACAGACTTCAGCGCTATGCCGCGTGAGAGATCGCAACGCTAGATGTAGCTCCGTTATGAACCGATGGTTCAACAAAGATTACATTCATAAGCTCTGTTGTCTCTCCATTGTTTTAGGCGTAGAATGGGGAGACGGTGGGATAGGGATCTCAATTCACACACAGGCTAACAATGGTCCTCAGTCCGGGACAGAGAGTATTGTGATAAAACCGTATGTAAATACATCTGACTGTATTCTTTTCCTCCCATTATTTTTGTATTTCCATTTTTCCCTGTAGCATGCTTATAGCAACCCACTTGGCTAGTCCCCACCACCCGGTGACCTTACAGGAAGCGGGGTCATCGGGAGTTCGTCATCCTCCCGTTACCCGGCCTGATAATTGCGTCGTTTTTTTTTTTTTACCTATGACATGCTTTGTGTGTCTAGCTTAGAGGCAGACGCCCGGTGTTTTCAGAGGGCTAGGGGTGGCGGGAAGGAGCACGAGCAGACTCATTACGAAACACAGTGACAAATATAGGGGTGCCATGGCAACTGATGTACTGGGGGGGGGTTCAGCTGGAACAGGTGTGCGTGTGTCTGTGTGCGAGGATAACTTTGATACACACAGTTGTGTAGAGACAATCTCAGTACTGTACACTCCCCATCTTTAGTCAGGTCTGTCTGTACATATCAGAGGTGACTGAACCACAGCCTCTTGTTCTGTTTAATCCATCAAGTAATCTCATCTAAAGCCTTAATCAGTGCTTGGAATATTCACTTTTAGCTACCTGTTTTTATTTTGTTTAATTATGATGTCATATCGCTACCCCTGTTAACTGCTTATTTGACTGTTCTGTTCACTATGGACACATTAACTACCCCCTTACCCAAATGCTAACATATATATATATATACACACACACACACACACACACACACACACACACACACACACACACACACACACACACACACACACACACACACACACACCAGGCCTCCCATTGCGAGGTTGTGGACCTGCATAGTCAGTGTTGATACTATTAAATACTGTTAAAAGAGCCACAGCAGCTGTAGCTCCAGCACCATGCAAGTACACACACACACACACACACACACACACACACACACACACACACACACACACACACAAAAAGCCTGTTACAGCCACCAGCTGGCACACAACCTCACACACCAGTATCATTGCACTTGTAGGAGCCGCCGGTATGTTAGCCGAAGGGAAAAGGAACAAATGAATTTCGAACAAAAAGGAATATTGAAGAGAAGTTGGCGATTTTTAGCTGGCTCACATCTCCAATGAAATTGTATATAATGAATTGAACTCCATTCTGACAAATTTGGAATTGTTTTCTATCACACTTTAGTGGTTGTTGGAAGGCTTTGAGTTTTTACTGTAGTGGACAGCACTGTGTACTCGTCTTTGTCCTGAAGTCTCACTCAGAATGTGTGGTGTAAAACATAAGAAGATTGCGTCTCAATCTATTTTGTCCCCTAAATGTTAGGCATTGGGGCGGTGTGTTCAGTGTTGTAGGTGGTGTGGATTATTTGTAGAGGTGTTTCTTTTCTTCCCTATTCTTTACTTTTTTAAAGTAACATGAATACGTAGAGGATCTGAAGATATTAGTAGCGGCGATTTTAAAGCAGAAAAAAAAAATTAATTTTTCCATCCAAGGGGTTTTGCTTCATGGGGAAAAAATGCAAAAGCTCCAGATTCCTCCCCATGTTCATGTTGGGTAGTCGTTTTATTTTCCGGGACAACGTTCCATTGACTAAAAGTCCTTGTTTTGCTCTTTGCTGTAGAGAAGTCAGTGCCTTCCCCCCCCACTCCCCACCCCCCCGCCTGCGGCTGGGCTTTTATTGAAGAAGTGACTTTGATGTCTATGCAAGCTCTTTTCTACCAGCTTACCAGCCTGCATCAAATAGTCCTTTTGAAATCTCATGTAGCTCGTTCTGTGTACATAGTGTTATTTAGCACCTTTTGGAAATTGAACCATCTGAAATGTGTTGATTGCTTGTGTTGAATTATAAACAGGTACTTTGTGCTTGTATGGTATTATAGAAAACATGTTTGTAGATTGACATTAAGTTGCATTTAGTTTCACTGAATCTATTTTTCTACTGTCGCCTCAAAAGGTGCATAACAGTGGTCAACTTGGGCATCCTCAAAAAATAAAGTGGTTTGATATTACGGAATTAATTTGATCTCAGTCGCGTTGTTTTGTGCACTAGAAACGTGATCGCTTTATTTGGAACAACATTTGGTCGTCACCAAAACTGGACATGTTCATGTGACGCACATAACATTGTAGCAATGTAACAATTGAATCTATTTAAAGCATACAGTGTTGACACGTCTCGAGTAACATTCATTTGGAGCTTTAGAGTTAAGGCATTATGATAAATCAATAAAAACAATCTCACTCCCTTCACTCGAGAAGAAACAATTCACAGCGGCGAGTCGGTGCACTCTGCGCGTTAGGATCACATCGGTTGCAGCAAGAAGTTCCTTTCCTTTTTTTTTTTTTTTTTTTTTATTCAACAAAGATAAAAGGTTAATCTTCCGAATCACACATTCATCCCTTCACAGCACCATGTGAAGCAGGCCTACAGACGGCAGCGTGGGCCTCCTCGTCACTGGTATCCTGCATTGGTCCGTCGTCTCTTTTTAGCCCGCAGCTCCTCGAAGAACTGATGCACCGCTTCAACTGTGACCGTCTGATAGAGAAGAGGAGGGGAAAAAAAAGACACCAAACATGTTAAAAAAATAAAGAATTTGCACTCTTTCCCACGGGTGACAAGGGAAACACTAATGGATCAAAACCGTCCAGACTATATTTCCGTTTCTTACCTTTCCTTCAGTAACACACTGGTCTAAAAACGCAGTGATGGAAGTCGTCAGCTCGTTGACGCCTGAGGGAGGAACGCGCGATTAGTCTCCATCGATCGCCTCGCCCATGAATTCCACTTTGCATGATTACATCCTCACACCCCACACCACACCACACATGCTCACCGTAAATGACCTCCAGCTGCTGCACCCGGTCCATGGAGCTCGTCAGCGCCATCAACGGGTGCTGACCAAACGGCTCATCCAAGCCTCTGTTCTCGTAGGCTAGAATGGTGTCCGACTGATCCATAAGGAACTGCACCTCCGCAGCCACGTAGACCCTCTGTAGAAACGCTCATTAAGTAAAGAAGCCAGAGTACTTCATGGACTCCGTTACATGGACCGGGATCACAACACCTGCGAAGTGGCTTCCCCGTGCCCTTTTGTTAAAACCCACATTATAATCTGAGAGCTGGTATTCGTGGCCTACCTTGCAGCTCATGCAGGTGCAGAGCTCGGAGCGCCAGCTGTAAGGCCAGAACACCGCTCCCTGTCTTCGCCTCTCCAGGCCCTTGGCGTGCAGATCCTTCAGCCTGCAGACAGCGGTTTTGGTCGCGGCCTTTGCAGGGCTGCCTGACATTTCCTCGTGGGTCCGTTTGCAGAGGGAACTCCTGGTTGCCACTTCCTGAGACACAAATAACAGGAGGATGGGGCGAGTTACTGCGCTGCTGGCAGGAGGAGCGTGGGCTTTGTGGAACATCTCGGCCCACGGCGCTGCAGACTCGTCCGGGGGAAGCCTGGAGGCGACTGACACGACGAGACCATCGGGTGATGAAAATCACCAGTTTACAGTAAGCTTGCCCTGTGAAGCCTGGCCAAAGCCGTCTAACAGTGCAGGGGAAGCAGTGGCTCATGGGTCATTTCTCCCCTAATTACCCAGAGGAGGGGGAAGCACGATAACAGGAGCTGGAGCCTGCTCTATAATCTGCTCATTACCCTCCAGCCCCATCTTGTGGCAACGGAAAAACACACCAGCTGCCACCGAGGGAACGCCGCACAGTGAGCACTGAAATACTGTACATGATCCCTGCATAACACAGTGGAGTCACACACAGATGTAGAGGGCTCCCAAATGATGGAGGAGGGTATTCATGAGCAGGTAGCACCACACTACCATAAGTAGGAAACATCTGTTGATGTTGATACAAATACACACACACTGCTCACTCAAAGAAACTGTGAAATGAGGTAAACACCATGGTGGTTGAGCCTATTGTACACACTGATGAAAGCCCTTTATTTAGTATTTGCAATATTAAAAATTACTGGGTGTCTGCGGCAATATTTCCCGGGAAAAAAAGTGGGGCCCTCTGGGAAGAAAGATACAAAAACCACACCTGCAATTACCGCTATAGAGAATGAAATGGAGATCATCGAGTTATGACTTTAATGAATTTGGGGAAAAGGGATGTTTTCTTAAAATTCTAACCAGTTAGGATTTTTTTTCTTTTCTTTTTTTAGTAAAATACAACCCAAACCATGAATGGAAAAATAACAAGAGAAGACCTAAATTTATGTTTCTCCCATTTGTCGTCAAATTAGTTTTCTGTGAAGGGCTAGTGAAGCATGCTGCGTTCATGTCACATAGGAGCCATGGTAATTACGAGCACGGGTTCTCACCTGCTTTGCGTGCTCAGCACTGGTGGACGGTTCCTCATCCCCACTTTGACTGGGCTCAGAGGCTTCTTCCTTTTCTGCTCCGTCCTCGACTTCCTCTTCCTCCTCTTCCTCCCCCTCAGGATTACCGACGCTGATCATAGGTGAAACTAAAAAGGGAAGGACAAATGCAAAAACTGTTCTCTGGATTTTACTATTAAATGTATTTGCCTACCCTGACGAGCAGCTCAAGACAACTATTACCTGCAAAGTGAGCAGCATAGGTCCACAAGACAGGGGCCTTGTTCATGCAGGCCTCGCATATCATCTCCTGCAGCTCCTCGGGGTCCACTGCAGCGCAGCCCAGGTGCTACCAACGACAAACAAATGGACTACGTCATGAGAAGAGAATGTGGAAAAAAGGGAAGTTCTCAAAAATGTCATTTCAATAACAGGACTTGTGCTCACCCTGCTATGAAACCAATCCTCGCAGATGACACACTGAATCATCTCATCGTTGGCCTATTGGGTAATTTAATAAAAAGGTGTCACAATGACAGATGATGGAAACGGTAGATTTGATCAATGTAATCTGAATTCACGCAAGATCTCAGAGATAACAAATAAATAAATAAAAGGAATACCTGGTCGTCCGTGTCTGGGTACGGCCGGTCACATGTGCAGTAGCAGCCGTTGAAGTTGTGATCGTAGTGATTTCTGACGTTCTCCTCATCTTTGGCCTGTGAAGACAGGAGACGGAATAACGTCAGCGGCACCAACGTAAAGCACGAATCGGTTAGAAGTCATTATGAAGCCAGAGGACTCACAGGAATTAGCTGGCACTTGAAATCCCCAAACTTGCCATTTCCACAGTCACAGCGAAAATTTCTACATCAGAAAAAAAATTAGGTTAATTATGAAATGGATATGGCAAAACTGTGGGACTGAATTTGTACGATCACTTTACATCACTCAAAAAAAGAAAAAAGGAAAAAAAAGAATACCTTTTGGTGTACAGTTCAAAGATATCATGTCCATCGTGGCATTTATTGGCACAAGCCAAACACACCCCAGCTGGTTCTGCAGCATTTGGAGTGCAGGTGCTGCAGGCGAACACAGCCTGTCTCTTGACATAGCCCTGTGACAATAACACAGGAGGTATGAATAGACAGCACTGTACACAATGATAACATACCCCCTCTAATAAGCTCTACAGTAGTAATTTAATATTGTCTGATTAGAAATACTGCAGTGATACCAAGCACAATAACTACCATTGCATAGTTTCACTCTTAAACGCCCCTCAGAAGCAACAAAGACCGTACTTGTTACACACAGAGTCACAATGAACACTGCACATACAACTGCAGCACGAGCGGTGAAACGGAAGGCGGATAAAGGCGATGGCTGCAGGGACGCGGTGCAGGGACGCGTTTCTTACCCGGGAATAAGAGCAGTTTTCTGGGTCGCTTCCAGCCAGCACACACAAAGCCTTCTCCAGCTCCTCCTCGTTGGACAGAATGTCGTCCGTGTCTGAGTCTTCTTTATTCGCTGCCATTTTGGTATAAAAAAAAAAAAAGAGAGGGTGAGGAGAACACAAAGACACGCTGAGCCGAAAAACGACAGTGTTGACAAACGACCGTTCCGGGCGGGAGTCGTTTGTGCAGAGACCACGTGGAGGAAGTGACGCAGGGCAACGTTACTGATTAACAATAAACAATCTCCAATGTGTTGCTGTTCGATCAATGGCGTTAGTTATTTTAGTTAAAATGGTATGATCAAGAATTCAAGGACATGCGTAATACAATGATTGCATTTAATTGGCTTAAATCAAGACATGTGTTTGTATTGTATTGTAACTGCAGGTGGCAATGGTGGGATACAGTCTCTGGGTTCATTATCACAATGAAAACAAATTAGACTAGACGTTTAAGAAATATGCATTTTGAGGGAGAATTACAGTGAATATATTCAGTATGTGTTCAGAATCTTTTCTTATCAATTCTTTTGATCGGTTACTATCATAATAAGTGTGTGTGTGTGTGTGTGTGTGTGTGTGTGTGTGTGTACAGTGTATTAAATTGCTGTATGTTGCAGTGGTTTTCCAATAGATGGCGCCACTGTGATATTGTTCTCTGTTTGGGCGCCCGCCTAAAATATGCGTTCATCGCTTCGCTGAAAGGAGGGTGTTGCAAGCTACAGCATGCCCGCAGATAGAAGGTCAGTTCACTGTGCTCACTGCACTTGGTTTGTGTACACATTCACAAACCACTGATCCGCATTCTGCCTCAACCTTTCTTAATTCTTCACGCACTGGGTTGGTTGGGTTGACAGACGGTGAAGCCGCGCTCACACACAGGGAACACGCTGAACTTCTCTGACCGCATCCCGGGTGCTTTTAAAGGCTTTCGGAAATATTGTCGAAGCACCGTGAACAGCCCACAGAGATGGTTCATGTGCGGGGACAGAGCTAAGAATGCTGGGCCTCCAGCAAAAACAGAAAAAATAGTCATACTGGTATTTTGTGGGGCACCTTAAATCAGTATATTTTACCCCAATGATGAATGAAACACATGCTGCTGTTAAAGTCAGGACTATCAAGGAACAACTGCTCAACAGCACCTTAATTATACATCTAAATGTACACACTTCTGGGTTTCATTTCTTGCTTTTGAAGAAGATAAACTATGAGTCGATTAATCAACAAACACAACTAATTGAAATGAAAACAACCATCAGTTTTTCAGCAATAACGCCAAACGTTGCTTGCTCCAACCCTTCCAATGTAATTATTTGCTAGTCCATTTGCTAAAGTTCCCTGAACAGTTGATTTGTATCTGGATTTTGGGACTGTTAACAGTAAACAAATCTCCAAATGAATCGATGATTACGGCACATGCGGCACGTGAAATCAGAAGAGACTGTGATTCGACAATGCTATTTTCCGAGGGGCTCCTGAAGGCAGCATCAATCTCCTGTGCTCCTGGGTGTGAGCAGTTCAATCTCCAGACTGAAGAAGGAACATCTCAACGTGAGTCCTGCCTGTCATCTGTCACCTCGCTTGAAAACTCCTTCTCCGCCGGACGGGACGACAATGGGAAGCTGTCCGAGCTAGTTTTCTGAAGAGGACACACGTTCAAAGGGGGGGGGGAGCTGTGGTAAAATCGCAGGTTAGTGAATGCTAGCTCACCACAGCCTCTCTGGCGTAGCGTTAGTCACCTTTACGACAGTTGCTTCATCTTTTAGCCAACTACCCGTTGCTAGTTAGTTTTAACTCATTGGGTATCTGGAAGTGGTTTGAATCTGTTCTGCCGGTTAACGTTGGTCAACCTTGTTAGCGAGCTAGCTTACGTTTCCTAATTGCATGCCAACGGTTAGCTTCGCAAAATTTGCCACTGCCCAGCTTGCTAGCTAACGTTAGCAGTTGAGGTTAGCATAAAGCGGGTCAGTGCGCGTGGTTCTGATGCTGGACCACGTTAACTGTACTAATACGTTTGGAAACTAGATAATGTGGCCCTCGGGCTGTGTTTTGAGGTAACGTAAACGTGTCGCAAACCCGAGAAGCGAGCCCTGAGTGTTTCCTTCGTTGCTCATTGTTGACTGTTGTGGGACGAACGTCACAGTGTGGTTTCCTGGTTTGTGCCTCTTGTCCAGGTCGAGTCTTCAGTCACACCGTTCAACCTTAAGAGAAAAGGACCGGGAGCACAGTGGAGATGCAGACGTTCCTGAAAGGCCGGAGAGTCGGCTACTGGCTCAGCGAGAAGAAGATGAAGAAGCTGAATTTTCAAGCATTTGCTGATCTGTGCAGGTATGTGGCTTTAACACCAATCCTAATGTATCCAGGTCAAGTGATTGTGGAGCGACTAACGCACAGATTCACACAGTAGGCTTACCTCGGTTGATATCACAGGGAATTCAAGAGATGTACTGATAGACACTGTACTTCCTCTTAATAACTCAATGGCTCATTATTATCTGTTCTCCTCTTTCAGGGAATAGCCCAGTAGCAGTTTTGCAGCACTTTCTCGCTCCTACTTATACACAGCATCCTTGTCTGTTCGGCATTTTGAGGTTTTACTAAAGCAACACATTAGCTGTAATGCAAAGACGTTGTATACAAGATAATACAATATGCACGCATGCCTTAGCAGACGTCAGTTTAGTGTGTTGGATTGTGTTTGCTATGTCTTGAGTCGGTGCCTGTTGACACACAGTGGGAAGGTGTGTAGGTGCGATTGGTTCTTAGTGGCCTACGGCACACGTGTAACAGGACAGGCAGATATAACAGGTGTTATTATTTCCTTAATTGTCCTGAAGCGTGAAGCTGTAAGGCATGTGCTGCCGATGACGCATCTAAACCAGAATATGTGCTCTTATTATACAGAATTAACCTTTGACCGTGACGGTATCTTGTGTCGATTGTAATTGGAGGATTGTGATATCACACAGACCAGTCTTGGCTTTTTGTCTCTAGTTGTTAGACGTTTTTTTTTTTTTATTCATCTCCACACAGGGGGACGTGTCTGTCCAAATGCATAGTCACAATATGAATTGGTTCAAGGGTGTATTTTGACCACAGCAAGGCTCCAGCCTTGAGAGGGGCCGCTCTATGAATGTTGTATGTATGTTATCTTGCTGTAGCTGATCCTTCTTTGGGCCGAGGCGATTTGTTATATAAGGTATTACAAAGTAGAGCATTGGATTTTCTCAGCAGACATGACTTCAGGAGAAGTGAATTCTCCCTCGCTGATTTACAATAGCTGCATACTGGATCGTGGAAAGGCTCCAAGGTACGGCAGCGGCCTTATCATCTCTAATGGCAACGTTGCCTAATTGCCCGTGCTGTACGAGGGCCACGGTTATCCTGTCAACACAAAACGATGACGGTGGAGAAATCACTTTACGGTCTTCAGTCGTGTGACTCGGCAAGAATGTGCCGCGGTAGGTCAGGTGTGTTGTCAGCAGGCAGTTACTTCCTACCTTTTTTTTTTTTTTCATGAGGGTTGTTGCCTCACAACGCAACCCCGGTTGGGCCAGCACAGATTACCACACTGTAATCCACAAAACATTTTTAATCTCCTCATAAACCTTCAAGTAACACTCGCTCCCTCCCTGCATCCTGCCAACCCCTGGTTTAATATGAAGGGCGGGGGGGGGGGGGGGGGGGGGGGGTGTATTTGTGGAAAAACAATCAAGTCAAATGAATTGCCTTTAACAGGAACAACAACCAATACTATCCCATTTTAAATGAAGAGTGAATGTGGGTGAATTTCCCCACTGCCACTTGTCTTCTGCTCCTCCCCGTTTCCTGACACACGTCCCTGATCACAGACCAGGTTAGAGAACGAAGGTGGAACTAAAGTAAGCCTGCTGTGTGTGTGTGTGTGTGTGTGTGTGTGTGTGTGTGTGTGTGTGTGTGTGTGTGTGTGGCTCCTGTATGAAGACGACACATAGGTTTTAAAAGGTAGTTTCCCTGTTTTGGAGGCGCACCTCTCCGAGGGTGTGTCCGTTTTATTCATAAATGATTTATTTGGCAATATCACACTCTTTGAATTTCATTTCATGCCCCTTGATTTTACTGAACAGAGATATATATATATATATATATATATATATATATATATATATATATATATATATATATATATATATATATATATATATATATATATATATATGAGCAGGTTTTTTTTGTTTTTTTTACTCATCAGGCTGTATTATCATAAATAAAGCAAATGTTTCACCTCAACAGAATGGGCCAGTGTGATACTCTGATAGTGGCTGAACAGGTTTTCTCTCTTTCATCATGCAGCTGACGTTGTGAGTGCTTCAGTGTGGAGTCTGGCCTGTCATGTCCAGCTGGACTGAAGGGATTCCTGCTGGTCAAAGCCACTCGGGTTTATGTTTGCGTCCCACGGCCTTGCACAGCTTTTTAGAGGCTTCTTACTGACTCTCCTATACCTGAATTCTGGGGGGGGGGGGGGGGGGGGGCAATGCCCTCGAGAACAGCCAGCCCCGGCGTCTTTGGACACAGTGAAAATATTGTTACTTAGTCCTGTCAAGGCAAGGCCGCTCCATCACAACACGTGTGATGTGATTATATTGAGGGACACCCGCTGTATTTATGTAGTCTTTCACCCAAATGATACCATTTACTGCAGTGATTGGAAGACTTGTTGTTGTTATTTTTTAAAAACCTGTGGCGAGTGTCACTTTAAGATGTATTAACGTGTAAAGAAAGGATCGTATTGATTTCAAGGAACGGCCAAAGTTCCAACAGCCCCAACAGGTTTATGCTGCTTCACCTGGTTGGCTCACATTATCTGACCCTGTGTGCTCCAACATGGCAGCACATTCTCAAATACATCCACTGATAAACTTTGTGATCACACACTGTCTCTCGTGTCTACGGTGGACCACACGTATACGATACGAGTGATGGAGTTAAATGGATATACGATCCTGCGTGTTGGTAAGAAATGGTGTAGTAAGAAGTGTCTGCTCTGTATTCTTGTGTGTCAAGCCAATTTCCCCAAAAAGTTCTGGTTTTGGGCTGCTTCTCTCTGCTGCTGGGTCTTCTCCTTCGTCCCGCTTTCGTTCTGCTGGCTGTGCAACAGTATCGGAGACGATCAGACGATCTCCATATCTGAGATGGGACCAAACTAAAAGGCCCCATTCACAGCGCATGAAACGCGCCAGCTGCGGTATTAAATATCCACATTGTTGTGAAGCGGTGAATGGATGCACTGCTGGTTACCATGGGGCTGCTGGCTCAAAAACAAACTGACGGGCTGAGGCGGTTGTGGTGCCGGACTGTACATGTGTACGGTGTTGCGATGTCACAACTCCCGCTCATGTAATCCTCTGCTGGTTGCCGGGCAACACAAAGACTAGTGTTGCTGTACTTGTTTGTTAAAAGTGGAATGAGGACTCTGGCGTTGTCGCTGCAACACCTGATTAGGTGTGAAGGCGGCCTTATGGACGATGAAGGTAATGACTCCAGTAGAGGCAACTGATGCAAAGACATGTTTTACATGAGCGTACAAAATAAATAGGAGTGTGCTTTCTTGTCACTTTCACTGTGCGTAGCTGAGGTACTTTCAATGCATGGCCGCGTCTATTTATCTGTCTATTTGGTTAAATTAATGACCTTTTATTTTTGTCTTTTTTTTTTTTCAGGAAAAGAGGAATAGAAGTTGTTCAGGTAAGTGGACAAAAACTCTTTTTTTTGTACGGTTTTTGCAGTCAGTCATTGTAAAATGTACCGTTTCCCCGTTTGGGTCACATTCTTGCTATTTTCAGTCTGAATGCATCATCGGGTCATTTTCAATTTTTTATTTTTCGTTAAGCTGTGATGCAATTCATCTCGGCACAACGTGGCCTCAACTCTGTAAACGGTGTTGTCTGTCAGAGGGATCTAATTGGGGCAGTGCCTACTCATTCTGTGTGTGTGTGTGTGTGTGTGTGTGTGTGTGTGTGTGTGTGTGTGTGTGTGTGTGTGTGTGTGTGTGTGTGTGTGTGTGTGTGTGTGTGTGTGTGTGTCAGGGAAGTAACGGCTGCTGTCATTAATGGACATCGGACACAGCGCATTACATCGAGTATGTAAACACGGCACATGCAGCAGCAGCAGCGGAGTAACAGTTGCTACTCAGTCCTGGGAGCTCAGTGTCGAGCTCTTGTCAGTTGAAGTGCTTTCTGTAGTTGTGGAGGAAGTCGTCCTACCTTTTCTCTCTCAGCCTCTCACTCTGTTTTTCTTCTTTTTTTTTTAATTCTGTCTCTCTCTTGGATAGCTGCACACCCAGAAAGAGCCTTGTCCTGGGAATAGTCCCAAAGTAAGCAGGGCTTTGTGTCCCACTGTGCATTCAGTCCCTCGTGGGAGAGTGGAGCCTCACAAACAGCTCGGGGTACCCGGGGACATGAACAGCCCTCTGGCCTTCTCCGTAACTCTTTCTCCAGGACTACCTGTTGTTTCTTTTTTCTTTTTTTTCTCTTCCCACACATCAGCAGAAACTTTCCTTACTTTTAAGCTTGGTCTGTCGCTGCCAATTGAGACAGCTCAAGTTTACTTCTCTCATTCCACGAGTGAGTTCAGAGCCCAGCAACCCGTAGACTTTACCGTAGACTCTTATTTTGCAGTCAATGAAGCGATATCTAATGCAAGATCATCATGGAAAGGAAGCGTCTGCTACATAACACTAAAACTTGTCTGGCTCTACTATTGTTTCAAAATGGAAATTGTGTTTCATTGCAGATTAGGCGTTCATGGTCTATTCATGTAGTTGAGCTTTAGGGGTGGCAGCGGTGCCGTCATGTGGATACCAAGTCCATTTGACCTTCTCTAGAAGGCTGGAGTAGAACATATTTGCACATTTATTGAATCACAACCTTGTCCCTGTGGGCTGACAAACCAGCTGATCTCGACGATAAAAACTGGATATCCAAGGATAAGTTTATCCTCGGCTTTTTCTGGTTCGTGTTGTTTACCATCTTATTTCAAGCGAATTTCTGTCGAAAAAAAACACAGATTTGTTGGAATGATGGCTTTTGTACGAGAGCTGAAAGAGCCTGATGGTTTCATGTTCTGACCCAATGATTCATCAGTTGATCAGGAAAGTAATCGGCAGATTAATCGATAATAAAATTACAATCTACTCAAACAAAACTTTGAAATAGAAGTCGGTTTGACGTATAGATATTTGACGTTGCACTCAGCGATATATATATATATATATATATATATATATATATATATATATAAATTTGCCACAAGAGGTTTGATCCTCCAGAGGGCTGCTCGTGGTTATGACGTCGCCCTGTGTGAACAGATCTTTGCTAAATCTGGCAGCCCCAGGGAGCTCATTTTATATTTCCATTTCTAGTGTGGGAAACCATCTACATGTATACCCATCAGGAGCGACAACTGAAGGAGAACAGATGGTTCTTTTGTTTGACTTTTACATGACTGCTCCTTTCGTCTCGAGCATCTTTCCACTCTAACTCTTCTTCTTTTTCTCTTTTTTTTCTTTTTTCAAGTAACCCATTATCTCTCTCTCTCTCTCTCTCTCTCTCTCTCTCTCTCTCTCTCTCTCTCTCTCTCTCTCTCTCTCTCTCTCTCTCCCTCTCTCCCCTCCAAGCCTTTTTTATTTATTTTTTTTGCATCATCTCATCAACACTGACCCCTCAGCCCTGAGCTCATAAGAGCCGTCCTCCAGGTGCTCTGTACATTATCTCGTCTGAATCACACAGCCGATGAGATTAACTCACCAGACTCGGCCTCAAGCCAATATATTCGCTCTGCGAGAGGAAACCCATCGCGGCAAATGGCCATCGTTGTGAGTGGGCTGTTCATAGAAAGTTATCGAGTTCCGGTTTTTATTATACGTTAAGTGCTTTTGGAATTTAACGTTTTAATATCCGGCGTTCTGCTGGATCTCACCCACATATTGAATCGGAGCTTGACGAATGAGAGATTATCTTTTAGATGGTGATCTCCAGTGTGCCACCATCTAATGAAAGCTGATTGGTGGCCAATATTTAATATATTCATCAGTTTGACCAAGTCCATCGTGACTCTTTTATGTCATATTATTATTATTATTATTATTCCTCAGCCATTCTCAACAGACCTGGTAGAGGTCTTGCGTCTCTTTTCTTCTCAAGTTGTTTTTCATCCCCCGTGATTTATCCACCTGCCAAAAATGTCTCTAAAAATGTTAATTCCTGGTTGAAGGTGAAGGACAGTTGCCTAATGAGCTCCCAGGTTGACCCTCCGTAGGGTTTTTGCGTGTGGAGATCCACTCTCGTGTTTAAGCGTGTGCTGTCTGTGAAGCGTGGCCAACAACCGCAGTTTGTTTCCGACACGCATGTTTTCTTTTGTACTAGAAAATAAATCATTCATCGCATGCCTGTCTGTCTGCACTCTGGGATAGCCTGACAACAAAGCGAACGGCAGGTGAGACGAGATCCAGCGGAGTACGACTAGAAAGAGACTTCTGAAGGATGAAGCAGCTCCACGGCGAAACCTTAAGAGACCAACAACTGCTGCAAACACGAGGTCCATGCCGCTCGTGTTCACCATATTTGTACACAATTATGTTGAAGACTGAAGCACACACGGGAGCTCTGTCCTTCTTAGAGTCTTCTCTGGGGTATAGCGTTGGCCCACCATGGAGCCACATCAAAGCTGAATATATTGGCCCTGACCTGCCCTCTCCCTCCAGGATCCCGCGTGTTTTCTATGCTGTCCATCACCACCGTGGCCCGCTGCTCGCACTCGGTCCCAGAGGGACCCGCAAAGAAGTCGGCTGACATTTCTGCTTTTAGCATTTAGCGGGACATCAGTGACTTTACTGCTGGCTTTTTTTTTTTTGTTCTTTTTTTTTTGGCCGAGCTCTAAAGCGGAGGTCACTCCGTCCACGCCGCAGGGAGAGGAGAGCGTCATCCTCTACGATGCGTCTTTGCCAGTGGTGCGTTGACCCCCCCCCCACACACACACACACACACACACACACACACGCGCTGTAGAGTCCCGTGTCTGCGGAGGGGCCGGGCTGTGGACGGGCCCTCTGTGTTGTGCAAGCAGGAGATTAAAAGCCATGCCTCAGCGGAGTACAGACACATTCCCTTCCCCACCCGGCTCCAGCGAGACAGAAAAGCGCCCGCTGCGGTATTGTACCGACCTGCTGTAGCTCACGCCGCCGCCGCCGAGGCCCCGTCACCGCCGCCGCTCACGCCGGTGTAGAGCCGGTAATAGGTCATCCGCCAATGACGGCACATTTTATGAGGGTTGACGTACCGTGACGGTGCTGTTAAGGTCATAGCTGCGTGTTTATGTGTTTTATGCATCTGCCATACGCCACACCTGATTTCTGGTAAACCAGCTGGACTGCTGTGTACAATGAGTCACCAGAACGTCTGCAGGTTTTTAAACCTGGCTTTGTAGTTCATGTAATCATACTGGTTGATTTTAATGAAATATTGTCAGTGCAGCAGTATTGCATATCAACTCCAAAAACTGCCCGTTGAGTACTTCTGAATATCTGACTCCGACAATTGTCTAAATCCTAAATCATCACCGTCTGCTGCTAATTAAGTAACATTTTGCACTTTACACGAAAAATGCAACACTACATGCACTCTGTGTCGATTCTTGCAAACCTGCTAGAGTCACTATATATGGTTGTCGTGGTTGCCTTGCATACATTTTTGCAGCTCATGTTGGCACATCACTTTTGAGCAGGCGGGCGTGTTTTTACAGGCAGGAGGAATGGAGCGTGGGGAACGAGAATGAGAGAGCAGCGTGAGGTGGGCAGGGAAAGACACGCCGTGTTGATGTATAGCGCATAGTGAGCTCTTAAGGAAATGGGGCTAGGCTTGCACATCGCAGGGCGTGTTGCCTTTTCTTCGCATGTCAGCGCACTGTATAATGTGCAGTATGGATCGCGCCCGCTCTCCATAGAACAGTGCATGCATCTCGTATATCGGACTCTAATGAGAACAATAAACATACATACGTTTCCATCAATACACGGTGTCCCCTTGTTGTGAGTATAGGGCCTAAAATACATGTTGTTCTTCCTTGTGAACGGCGTGTGAACACCACGGTGTCTTAGTCGACTGATAACTAACAGATTTACAACTCTGCGCAATTGACTTTTCAGGGCGGGATCAAGGGTACGCTAATTAGTCATCCATCCGTCACACTTCTCACAATCATTAACCAGGAAATGTTAGCCGGACTGACGGGTTGATTGCGGCCAACCCTAAACCAACTGAAACCAGAGCAGTTTTTACAGATCCCGCATTGATCTGCTCCGGTGTGACTAAGGTGTGGCCCCCCCCCCCCTCTCGGTTTGCGTACCGTCTGGACAGTACAAAGGACAGTGTGGGGTCCTGCCCTGCTCCGGCTTATTTGCACATGTGTTGCTGAATTGTCTTTTGTCCGGAATGATCAGGCGATCTCCCATTTTGCTGATTAGCTAATGGGTTGGTGACTGCGTTGCGCAACGGCTGCACCACAACCTACACAGTTGGCTTCGTCTGACAGTCTTGAGGGTGATGTTGCTGCGTTTGCTCCGGTTTCAGTTTCACTGCCTCTTAGTCCCATGAGTTCATTTCACATATTCATAATGTATTACTGCTGTGAGAATAAACATAGCATCATTTGTGATGATTTGTTTGTCTCTTGATATACTTTTACTCCTGGCCACGTATTGAAGGCTTCTGTATCAGACTCTCTAACACAACCTTGAGTATTCTAACTTTTTGAAAGTTGTCTTGTCTCTTACAGACGAACCTTAACTCGACTCCCTTCTGTTGCATCAAACAGCCAGAACACAGGCCTTTTTGTGAATTGGACTCAGCCATCAGCAGGGGAAGCAACATTGGTTGCTACAGCCTAGCACCTCTCCTCTATCTCATGTTGTGTGTGTGTGTGTGCGTGTGTGTGCGTGCGTGTGTGTGCGTGCGAGCGGTGACCTAGATAAATCATATCGCACTCGGGGAGAGCTGCTTTGACTACTTGTGAACTACTTGGTCCGTGCAGTCGGCCTTTCTGTTGCGGTAAACTTTAAACGAATGCTAGTTTTGTCATTTTCCTCCGAGGCCGTTGACTACTCCGCTCAGGCTGGAGGCCTGGCCAGAGGGAGAGAACGTTTGTAACTCGTAGTAAGAAATAAATCCCGGTTGTGTAATTCAAAACAAAATACGACGTAAACTCTGGCCGCACCGAAGTTAGAGCTGTGAATAAAAGAAGATGATTTAGAACCAAAGAAGAACTACGAGATGGGGCGGAGAGATGACTCATCTATATTGACGGATTACAAGTAGAAAGGAGGAGGGCAATGGCAGATTGATGATTCCCCAAAATTGGGGGGTCACTATCTCAAAAGTACTTCATAAAATCTGTCCTTCAGCTTAATTCTGCTGTTAGCTTTATACAGTGTGTGTGTATATTCTTCTACACTGCTCGCTTCGATTAACAAGACCATGCAGGAGCAGCTGTGATTCAGTCTTCTTTGTCATTTCTGAACAGCCTAGACTTCAGCACCAGCACTGCCTCCTACCTAAGCTGCCCGGTGCATGTGCCGTATTAATATGAGTGTAGTGAAGCATGTCCGATACCTACGATAACCCTCCCTCTGATAAGAGGAATGTGGTCTGACTACGTACAGGGGGGCATCTTTTGACTTTGTTCACCAACTGCAGGCCTCGATGCTTCAGGGGGCGGTAAAGAAGAATGTGGGGACATTTTGGCAAGTTGTGACTTGAGGCCTGAACAAGCTGTGGGGATTTTTTTTTTACTTTTGGTCAAAAAACTTGCCGTACTTGCTCGTGAGAACATGTTTTTGATTTTGTGCGAAGTGTTCTGTTGGCTTTACTGTTTTCCCCCTAAACTGGCTTTTTTTTTTTTGTTTTGTTTATTTAAAAAAGTATTTTTGTGGATGATTGCTTTTGGTTAACCATTTCTGAATATGATAAATGAATACCTGCGTGTGGGAGTGTTTTGTTTATTTTTTTACCCTAACCCTTGACCCACGGCTGTCCTTCCCTTCCTAGCTGGACCTCAGCCAGCCCCTGGAGGAGCAGGGTCCCCTGGACGTCATCATCCACAAACTGACTGACCTCATCCTGGAGGCCGACCAGAATGACTCTCAGGCTGTGCTGCTGGTGCAGAGAGTACAGGTATGCGTCTTTGTCCTTCAGTGTCTTTCAGTTTTAGTAATGAAGGTTTTGTAGCTAAACATGTTCGTACCTCTCAACGTTTTGTAAAGAGGACTTTCAAATCCTTATCTCACGCACAACACATTTACGTGATCCAGTGACCCGACGGCCCAGCCACTGTCGGCACGCATGATATGGAACTTTAGCCAAAGCTCTTCAGATACAATTGAAAAGTGTAAAAGCTCTAGATAGTGTTGTCTGTAGCACAGCAGCACTGCAGGCAGTAAACATGTATGGATGACAGAGTTCTGTTTACATGTAAATATACCAGTTCAAAGAACCAAACGGAGACCAAAGAGCCTTCACTTAGCTCCAGGAAGATGAAGGGCATTAGCCACTATGTTTCATCATACGGTGAGTCATTAAATCTAAATGCTTAAGTTACCGAAGAGTTATTCTTGTTCCTCCAGATGTGACAAATCTCACCTGAAACAGCAGGTCACAGCTCCAAATGTGACGGTGTGAACACACTTCACAAAAGGTGTGTGTGTGTGTGTGTGTGTGTGTGTGTGTGTGTGTGTGTGTGTGTGTGTGTGTGTGTGTGTGTGTGTGTGTGTGTGTGTGTGTGTGTGTGTGTGTGTGTGTGCGCACGCATTCATTAATCTAGCAGCGTTATAGATCGTGAAAAGATGTATTTTGTACCACCAGCACTATCTCTCTCTGTCTGTCTGTCTCTCTCTGTATCTTTCTCTGTCTCTCTCTCTCTCGGTCTGTCTCTCTGTATCTTTCTCTGTCTCTCTCTCTGTCTGTCTCTGTCTCTCTGTCTCTGTCTCTCTCTCTCTCGGTCTGTCTCTCTGTATCTTTCTCTGTCTCTCTCTCTGTCTGTCTCTCTATCTTTCTCTATCTCTCTCTCTCTCTATCTCTCTCTCTCTCTCTCTCTCTGTTTCTCTCTTTGTCTCTCTGTATCTCTCTCTGTCTGTCTCTCTGCATCTTTCTCTGTCTCTCTCTGTCTCTTTCTCTGTCTGTCTGTCTCTCTCTCTGTCTGTCTCTCTCTCTCTCTCTCTGTCTTTCTCTGTGTCTCTGTCTGTCTGTCTCTCTCTCTCTCTCTCTCTCCGTCTCTCTGTGTGTGTGTCTCTCTCTCTCTGTCTCTGTATGACCCAGAGGAGCTGTAATCAAGATCACCGTCATGCTATTCTGTCAACGTGTTCCTCCTGACTGCTCAATTAGGAAAGACAAACAGGAACTCGGTGTGGAGCAATCACTTACACAGCAGAACCTGGTCAACATATTAACACATGGAAGCATTTGCACACTTTTATGGTACCCTCGGCCATTTTGAAGCATATGGACACGCCTTGTCTTTTCTAAAGGTCTGTGTGACAAAAAAAGCACTTCAGACACACTTCTTCTCTGAGTGTGTGTCTTCAGTGTGCTTCAGAACCAGAGGTGAACATTGACCCCTACACTCACATTTTTGATAATTGATAGCTTTTGTCAGTTTTTTCATTGGGATATAAGCATAAGCACAGATTTGATCATAAATAATCTTTTTTTTTTTTTTTGTGGTGACGGGAATAAGCCTTCCACTCTAAAATCCATCTTTATTCAAAACAAAATGTCGGGCCGGGCTGCACTCTGGTGATTCAGTGGCCTGAGGTGTGAGTAGTGTGCACAGCAGACCTGGTTCAAATATTATGAGGATGTTTTTATGAGCTGCGTCATCGCGGGTGCAGTGATGATCCATCTTTTTTTTTTTTGTGTGTGTTTGTGTTATCTCGCTGCCACATAGGTGCTACAGAAAGAGTTCCGGTCTAGTGTCCAGTCACTCAAGCTGATGTGGTGAATCACAAGTTGCATCACAGACACAGTTTACAACCAGTAGCACAGAGTCGATCCTCTGCTGCCCATATTCTCTTGTTGTTGTTTTTTTTCCCCCCTATGGTAACAGATCTGCCCCGAAAAACGAACAGAAAATGTGCAGCCTGAACGCCCACTCTCTCTCACACCCACCCTGACATACGTCTGGCTCTTCTCCTCTCTAACACCTGCTGGCCAGCGCTCCTCTCCATCTCACCTCCCCCTCATTCACTGTGTTTGAATGCGTTTATTATTCTAGTAAAAATCAAAAGTGATGGTCCTTATCAGCGGAGTATTCCTCTAAACTCCTGGAAGATTAGTTTGGATTTATTTTTTTCGACGGAAGCATTTACATAACCGCTCAACTGGCTTTGATCAGCGCTGCAAATCCCACAGACGGGTCCTCCGTGTCGAGGCGAACACACATTTGTTTACATGCTGAGCAATGTGTGTGTGGGTGTGGGTGTGGGTGTGGGTGTGTAATAAGAGCTGTACATGTTTAATGTCATGCAAGCGTGCATGACAGTGGTGCTGCGATGTGAGCGGGCAGACAGAGCTCCACCTGAGAGCATTTTTTTTTTCAGGACAAATTGCTTGTAAGCGGACGGTTGGCAGAGGAATCCACAGAGCGGAGATTGAAATGCGGAGAGCATGGAGAGCTGCAAAGTGGAGAGGAGGTGGTGTGGGGACAGAGCCGACGAGAGATGGGGAGTGTAGTTATGTAAAACAGAGAACCTCACGCTGACCCAACGGCCGGCCATGCAGAGATGCAGTGATGTGACCTCCAGAGACTCTCGCTCTGTCTGTCTGTCTGTCTGTCTGTCTGTCTGTCTGTCTGTCT
The DNA here is from genome assembly GCF_023349555.1 of Cebidichthys violaceus. NCBI lineage: Eukaryota > Metazoa > Chordata > Actinopteri > Perciformes > Stichaeidae > Cebidichthys > Cebidichthys violaceus. The sequence goes on from NW_027176583.1 coordinate 134,326, forward strand.
GTCTGTCTGTCTGTCTGTCTGTCTGTCTCGCTCTCTCGCTCTCTCGCTCTCTCTCTCACACAAACATATACAGAGTGAGGCATGTTGACCCTTCAACTCAGCGTTCGAATTTGTAGTTTTCCCACTTTGATATGTGAACGTTTCCAATCTGTATAGATGTGTTTGTGTCATGGCAGGTGGTTGCTTGTGGTGTAAAGCCTCAGTGTGCTAGTGTGCAGCACTCTTCTAATGTTCACGTGTGTGTGTGTGTGTGTGTGTGTGTGTGTGTGTGTGTGTGTGTGTGTGTGTGTGTGTGTGTGTGTGTGTGTTTCAGGACTACATCGACGCCCACCCTGAGACCATCGTCCTGGACCCCCTTCCAGCCATCCGAACCCTGCTGGACCGCTGCAAGTCCTACCAGCTCATCCACAGGATAGAGAGCTGTATGCAAGGTGAGATGTTTCATGGGACTTGGTGGCGCTTTTTTTTTTTACGTTTTGGGGAAATTTGACACAGAAATTCAAACTGCTGACTGATGACCTGTGTGCTGAGAACTGTAAGTCTGTTAGCTGAGATTGGAGTGGATGGTCCAAATACGTCCAAATATGTCTTAGAGAGTCATTTTGGTCTCTACAGTTCACCGCGTAATTGGAAGTGTTTCTAATATTTTGTCCATCCCATCTGTATCAACAGCACTGCAAACTGCAGCCTCCAAAATGTCCATAAAGCTGACTCTATCCTAAAATCTTGGTGTACTTAATAAACTGTCACTTTGCCGTGTGTCCAGGCTTTTAACATCTCCGTTCCTCTCCCGGTCCTCAACATTCTATAAAAACAGAAGATGTCCAATGTAATAAAGGAGCTGTTGATTTCACGGACGCCGTCATTAATATCGTTGGACGTGTTGCGTAAGGTGGAAGGCAGAGTCGCGGTCGCTGCAGATTCTCTGTCTTTCCTCTTCCCCTTCCAGAGGGGACACATGGCTAACACACGACAGCGCTGTCGCCTCTCTTTTGAATTATGTTATTGGATGCTTCCGAGCAGATGTTTAATTCCTGCCAGCTGATATCATAATTTCTCTCCTCCCTTTCATGCGACAAATGCACCCCCCCCCCCCCAGTATAAACTTGGCTCCGTTTTCAGGTTTCTCGCTGATGGATCAGAATTTGCCTCAGAGTCGGTCCAACACCTTCCTCTGTCACAGAGACCGTAAACTAATCGGCAAGAGATATCTTTTGGCTGGAGGCGGAGAAAGCCAATGACGACGGGAACACATTCCCGACCCACACGCACTGTAAACACACCTGTGACTCATCCACATTTCCTTTTAACCCCGTACATGGCGGGGAATGTAAACCTTTTTAAGTATTACTTTACCGATCGTCCGACTTCTTTGAGGGGCCTCATTTTGGTGTCAGAGCGACGGATCAGAGGCATTTCGGCACGTCGGCGGTGTCATTAGGTCTTAAAATAGAACCGCAAGAAGACGCCTTTTTATCCAAACGGACATGAGGGCTGTTACATAACGGCGTAAGCTGTATCGCTCTGTCTCACTGTGTGCATTAGGTTTGAGGAGGAAGATGGCTCACCGGCTACATTTTATAGGAAGCTGCTCTTCCTTCGCCACTCTGCTTCCATTAAAGCTAGCGGTGCTCTCTGCTCACACTTAGGCTCGCATACCAAAAACCTCCCTGACGATTGTGGTTAGTTTAGAACACAAGCGTGGAGTGTAAACCATTATAATCCTTCACCACGCAACTGTGATTGTAGGAAAAACAGCACGAGGCTCAGGACAAATGGACTTTCTTCAGTCGGAGGCACTGAGAGAACTGGTATAAGTTTAGAGAGGGGGGGGGAGGAGGAAGAGGGATAGTGTGAGAGCGTGGAAAGCCTACCTAGCTTTCTTAGACACAGCCACTTCCTCCTCCTTATCAGCAGAGGCCATGGAGTCCACAAGCAGCTGCCAAGGCAACCCAGTGCTTAAAGGCCACAGGGAGCTTGCCATGCTTTAAGTCTGCATTACTCAGAATAGCACTCAATAGAAGGAAGCACTTGAAAAGCGCGTTTTGTGCTTTCTCTGGAAACCTTATTCTACCACTGGAGTGGTCTCTCCACGTTGAATAGCTCCAGTCGCGGTGCATTTAGCTGTTCTACTCCGACTTGTTTGAAATGGATTTTAACGTCAGCGCAACAATCGGCTCATCTTGATATGTTGAATAGAAAGTAGCCGGAGCGCTAATGGATCAGTGATTCATAGTTGTGCCGATTGAAGCTCTTGGCGCTGCTCTGTTGTCCCACTTGGTTTTGTGATTCCTGTGTTCGCCAGAGAAAGGTAACTGTTTATGTTGCTTAGTGGAATCTACTGGTTCCTGTGTACACTTGACTTTTGATACCGTGGACTGTTTTTATAGACGGAAACCGTCGTCAAGTCAACTCTTCTGTAAAACAAATCCCCTCTCAGTGTTTTAAGCTTCTTCTTCTTCTCCTCGGGATAAAAGGATTCTTCTGAATACAAGCAGGGTTCCTCTGGATCAAACCGAAACCTCTTCGGGCTTCTTTGCATATTATCTTTAGGTCTCCGCAAGGACCGACTGAACAAGTGTTTATGCAAGCGATCAATATTTAATCATAGCTGCAACGTGAGAAACAAACGCAGACCCTTTTTTTTTTTTTTTTTTTAAGACCCAAACAAGTCCAGTGAGCCAAGCGGGCCGACGGCATCGCCCCGACTAGATCACAGGTTTCCAGTCGAATGTGAAAGCGCATTGTCCCAATTATGAAATGATGAATATCTCGTCAAAGTAGGTAAATGATTCATAATTGCAATTGAAGTGGAAACCTCTTACAGCGCCTTGTTTGGAGTTCAATTTAAAATATTGAAAATCCTGCTGATTTGTCTGGGGGGGGGCGGGCAGCAGAGAGAGAGAGAGAGAGAGAGAGAGAGAGAGAGAGAGAGAGAGAGAGAGAGAGAGAGAGAGAGAGAGAGAGAGAGAGAGAGAGAGAGAGAGAGAGGATGCTGGGGTTTCTAGGAAACAAGCTCTAAATAGCAACAGAAGAGTTCAGCCCTCCACCTAAACAACACCACATTGTATGAAGCTGAGAGTAGCTTGGCACCGTGTCACTCTCCGCACCTAATGCATGAAACCAGCGGGAAGATATGATCTGAATGTTGAGGCGTTATAACAGTTCAGGAACTCCTTCTCTGCTCATTCTCAGGCGCACCGGTGGGTGCCTAGACGTTTGGAGTTCATTTATTTGCATGTGTGAGTATGATGTAACAGACCAGACAGGTTGTGTGTGTGTGTGTGTGTGTGTGTGTGTGTGTGCGTGTGCGCGTGCGCGTGCGCGTGCGCAGCGGATGTCACAATGAGATATAAAAAAAGAAAGAAGCAGTGTAACTGGATAATGACATTTAAAAAGCGTCTCTTCTCTTCTTAGGAGTCCCGTAAACGTCGTCCTCGGCTCCGCTGGGTCTGCTGTGAGCATGCAGTGTTTAGACAGAGCCAGAGATTGATTCCCCCCACCCCCCCACCCCCGTTAGCCCTAGAGCGTCAACCAGAGCCAAGCTCGCATGCTTTTACAAACTTGGCCACACTCTCTCTTCTCCACCATTCCTCTGTCTCTTTATTATAAATCCTTAACTTGGAGCGTGACATGTTTTTCGTTTGACAAGGTTTGGATTATTTTGTTGATGGTTTTTTTTTTTGTTAGACAAAATGTAGCTGCATCAGACTTTGGGAACTCAGTGATGTAATGGAGGATATTTTCCCTACCCGGCGTCGTGCTGCTATTCTCGTCCTGGTAAAATAACAGCAGTGTGGCGAGCGTGGCTGCGACCGGCGCACAGATGACTGATGGGTAATCCTACAGGCAAAAGTGACATGTTGCTGGAACAGACCCAGCTGCACATTGAAAGGTTATAGAGCGCACAACAAGTATTCGCCTGTGTGAGAGAGAGAGAGAGAAGAAGAAGGAGAGTATTCTGTGCTCCTCTGTCATGTAATGGCAAAAAATAGAAACGTTTGAACCAGATCAGATCAGATCAAATTGAGATGTGTTCCTTTTTTGAAGGGAAAATTAAAGTGTTCCAATTAGGAAATTAGTTTTGTACAATGTGGTCGAAGCACATGTTCAAGCTGCAGCGGAGCAATTCTTAAGCTGTGGGGCACAACAACAATGCGGACACTTGAAGGGTTACTCCAGGTCGTTACGTCTCTGGTCAACGTTTCTATCAACTGTGATGGCAATGGACTCACCGAAGTCATGAAACACGACGACAACGTCGCTGCAACAACAGTCGGACGATCAGACGTCCATAATAATCCCATATCTAGTTGATCTTGATCTATGAACTCTGATGCCCGTTTACAGCATCATATAATATATATATATATATATAACATCCATACATCCATAGTAAAATAGATAAAAGGTGCTCTGCTATAGATTCTGAGCAGTGAACAGGTTTATGTCACAGTGCTACAGTTCTCTTTCAGATAGGTTTGGCTGTTCTTGGTTTTTCTTTAAAACCTAAATACATCCCCACAGTTTACTCTCGTCTCAGCGATGAACTAGAAGAGCACACTGTAAGTCTTTTAACAATACTATTATTTTTATTATCAAATAATATGCCAGTTAATATCTCAAGTTACCAATGAATTACTTTGTTTATAATGTGGCAGTGTGTTTTTCCAGAACCCGGTGCCACGTCTGCAAATTGCAAAGTTTTCTCCAAAACTCCCCAAAGATATTCAGTTCAGTTTCATAAGTAACTAAGAAAACCAGGAAATAGTCACGTTCTAAAAAGACGCAACCAGGAAGTCTTTTGAATTTCTATTCCGTTATTAAAATAGCTGCAGGTTAATATCCTGTCAATTAATTAATTGATTGATTGTTACAGCTCTCCTATATCATTATTATTATTATTATTATTATTATTATTATTACCAATAGGAATGATGGCCAAAACCAGTCCAGAACGACTCTTTAATGATATGCAGCCCTGTTGCAGCATGAGAGGGTCCTGAACACTGCACCACTGTGTGTGTGTGTGTGTGTGTGCGTGTGCAGCCGTACAGTATCAGCTGACACAGCAGCAGCAGCAGTTGTGGCAGAGCTTCCTGGAATCTGCTCTGTAGCTTGATGTTGGGAGATTCTGAGATTACTTTTGGGCTTTTGAAAAAAAAAAAAAAAAAAAATCTTTTTTTTTTTTTTTTTTTGCCTCGTGCATCAGCAGCTTTCATTGTGGGGTTTTCCCAAAAGTTTTTGTTGTGTGTGTGTGTGTGTGTGTGTGTGTGTGTGTGTGTGTGTGTGTGTGCACTGTCTGTAGACCTCATAGTGGGGCCCGGTGCTCACCCAGAGTTCAACACTCAGCACTGGAGCTAATGTAGGCAAATGAGATTCTCCTGACCTCAGCACTAGCGGGAGCAGAGAGCCCTGCTGCTGCTGAGGCCCACAGCGCACAAAGACCGGCGTGTTTCTATTGTGTTTTTGTCATTAGCATTTTTGCCAGCTCTCGGTTTGGCCCCCCCCCCCCCCCCCCTCCTCACTGACTTCCTGTGGTGATACCGCCAGCCAGCTGGTTAATCGTCCCCATGAACCTACTGTAGAGGGGAAATTACAGGAGACAGAAGCTGTGCGATGGATGCATCCTGAGTCCTGAGATGAAGTATGAAGTACGACGGAGCTGCAGGATGTTTGCTGCGTTCAGTCGTATACAGGATGTGATGCAAAAAAAAAAAAAAAGTATTATGGAAACAAACAAACGTGAAGTGATTGTAAAAACATGGTGGAGAAAGAGGGCCGAGTGATTAACCCGGCCTCAATTATTTTTAATTATTCGTATGGCTGAGTTTATATTGCTTTGTTTGCTTGTCTAGTGAGCCGTCAATCACGACCGTCAGTCAGCCAATGGACCTGATGACTGTAACGCACTCGGCTGGTTTGACCTGTTGTCTGTAGTTCCTCATGACATTGTGTGTGTCTTCCTGTATTTCTGTGTGTGTGTGTGTGTGTGTGTGTGTGTGTGTGTGTGTGTGTGTGTGTGTGTGTGTGTGTGTGTGTGTGTGTGTGTGTGTGTGTGTTGCTTTAGAGGAGCAGAAGGGCCTGGCAGCTTTCTGCTTTATTTATTTGAACAGGAGTCATTCGTCCCCCTGGGCCTCAGATGGCCTCTGCTGTGTTTGTTGTCTAAACCCGTCACAGGGATGAAATATAAATATCACTTTTGGGCCAAATTAAATAAGGTGCGTCTACAAATGCGAGCGACTCGTCTGCTCCCCGTGTTGAACAGGTTTTGAGCGATTTCTCTTCAGACTCCAGTCTGATGTTCTGCGCTTAATCTGTTCCTAAGGAGGCTGTGGACGACAACAGAACGAATAGCCTCAAGTGCTGCTATTTCAGCATTATTATTTTACAAAGGGCTACATATAACTCAAGGTATCTTGGACAGTTGAGGCGGTAAACAGGAACATAGGTCACCATCCAGTTAAGCTGCTAACCAGAGAGCCAGGAAGACAATAAACCTATTTTTACATTTACTGTGTGTAGGATATTTCCGGAATTTTCGTCTAAAACATTTAAAGAATGAACTCCCATAATCGACAGCCTGTGAGGAGGTTCCGACGTTGTATTGTGTTGCAGAGATATCTACTTCCTTGTGTCGATGCTCGTTCCCATCGGGGGGCGACGGTGAGTCCGGTCTGCCCTCAGTGCAGTCTGCGAGGACGTAGACGGCTCTCCTCCCGGCCCTGTGGTCTCGTGGAGGACGAGATTATGGTGCGAGTCATTTTCTCGCTTCTGCCGATTTTAGGATTTAGTCCAATAAACGAACGTGTCGAAGCGAGCACAGCTGGTGGAACAAACGTACAGATGGCCGAACTACGGGTCGACAACACGCCTGAAGATCATAAGATAGCTGTGGCTCTAGACTTTTAGCACATTGGTTGAATTTTGCGTATTCTTCCTCTGCTGTCAGTTAGTAGTTGGCTTTTTTTTAATATATAACTGATGACTAACACTGATTTCCACTCTAATGAAAATATCTGACATTTGTTCTCCATCATTTTCTGTTAAATTGAGATTTTCTTTTGAAGTCTATAACTTAAACAATTCCCTCCACCTTCTTTTACTTCTCTCTTTATCAGATGAAAGGATTTGCTCTCCTCCATTCATGGTCCTGAACACAGAGTGCAGCCCAGATGTGCTGGAGCATATCAAGAGGCAAGGACTCACATTCCCCTTCAGTAAGTGGCTTTTTTTTTCCTTATCTTCTCTAGACATTGAGGACCTAAATCTACACTCCCTCTGCATTACTTAGACCTAATATTGTACCGTTAGCCACTAATTCTACTTTGAAATCTCGTGTCTCGTTTCTGTGTGCTTTACAGTATTGCGCTGAGCTTCATTCTGTTTTTCTCGCCCTTCTTTCTTTCTTCAGTTTGCAAAACACGGGTGGCTCATGGAACCAACTCCCATGAGGTAAGAGGCCCACGGGGCTCCGAGGTCACTCACACCCTCCACAGCTTGCTCTGTGTGAGCAGTAACACCTTTTTAACTCCAGTCCAAACAACAAAATCGGATAAAGTGCTGTAAGTCCTGTATCTCTGGCTGAGATCGATCCCCCTGTCAGGCTCGCCACATAGCCTTCATTCCCCCCACACTCACTGTATTGTATTAAGTTAGGAATTAACTAGACTTGGTTGATGGATGTGTTGAGGCGCGTCGTTTACTCTGCGTCCTCTCTGTCCACAGATGGCCATTATCTTCAGCGAAGAGGACCTGAAGGACGTGAAGCCTCCTTGCGTGATCCAGAGCTTCATCAACCACAACGCAGTGCTCTACAAGGTGTTTGTGGTCGGGGACTCTTACACCGTGGTGGAGAGACCTTCGCTGAAGAACTTCCCTGCGGGACCGGCAGGTGAGGACACAGACAGACAGACAGACAGACAGACAGACAGACAGACAGACAGACAGACAGACAGACAGACAGAGAGACGGGCAGGTGTATCTCAGGGCCGACACACTGGACACACTGTACAAGTTGCACGGCTTCTCCAAATAGCCCAATGAAAGAGGTCATAAAATGGCTTTATAGCCCCTGTGATTGGACCTGTTCACCCTTTTAAGGCTGCTGCAGCATGGTGGGATTGAGTTTTGCCCTGTTGACGCAGAACATATAAAGAGGAGTGGTGTGTGTTTTTTTTTCGCCATAAACGTGTCAGAAGCCTTTACCCATGATGCAGCTTTGAACGCAAGGGTTGTCCCCTGGCACGAAAGACTCCAGTATTTGCATGCGATCCAGTAGAGGCCCTCATGCAAAGCGGTTTGGCCGTCGGTGTAGCAGACTGCTTTCTGTTCTGCTGCAGAGAGGACCGCTGCCTTCGGCCCGGAATGCTGAGCGGTGCAGCAGAAAAGCACAACCCTTGTCAAACACATAAAGAAACATACCACACGGCTCCATCTGCACAGCGTTCAGTCCGACGTGCTCTGCAGCCCGGAGCTGTGCATCGGGTTTTATAAGTGTGTGTGTGGGGGGGGGGGGGGGGGCAGCAGATGAAAGAGTGAGGTATGAAGATAAAGAGAGGTAGGAGTTAGTGGAGGGAAAGATCTTAAAAAATAACAGACGTTGTGTCCCATGCAGCCTTCCTCTCCATGCTTCTGTCGGCTGCCGTTTGTTCATCCGGCTCGGGAACGACCACTTCATTACCACGACCCCTCTACAAGCCGAGGGGGCACATTTATTTGGACAGTGATGAAATTTACTTTTTCGTCCCTCCCCTCTTCCTTCCCTCCAAACACTCTCTAAAGTTAATCATCGCAATGGTAACAAAGAAAGAAGAGGGGGTGGGGGCAATAAATTCAGAAGTTCATCCTGTCACATTCATCACCGCTTCAAAGAAAACCTGCGGTCTCAACAAACGGAACAGCTTCCAGGCCTTTTTGTTCCTAAGTGAGCTCTCGACATGACGCGGTGAGAGGGTGAAACGGCGAGGGCTTCACACCCGGGTGGTTTGGTTTGAGCTTTCTGTTTCTTTACACCGATCGGTAAATAAAGACTAGAATTAAGCTCTGGCTGCCTCGTTGCACTGTGCAACCAGTTAAGTTCTGCTGCCACCTACTGCCAGACATGAGAAATGCACGCAGATGACCGCATGTAGTCGAAGCTCTTTAACGTTCAACCTCACCTGTTTTCTTTTTATTCTCTGCCTCCTTTTCAGACAGGAAAGCAATTTTCTTCAACAGCCACAATGTTTCAAAACCAGAGTCGTCCTCCGACTTGACCACGGTACGTACGTCCACGGTGTCTCGCATGTCTCACCCGTGTGATGTGTTGACGTTTTTTTTTTGCTGCTGCTGACCTTTTTAACATTGTGTCTTTTTTATCTTCAGAGAGAGAACGTAGAGGGAGTGTCTCAGCCACCCAGCGATGACGTCATCAGAGAGTTGTCCAGGTCATTGCGGCAGGCGCTGGGCGTGTCCCTGTTTGGCATCGACGTCATCATCAACAACCAAACGGGCCAACATGCCGTCATCGACATCAATGCATTCCCTGGTAAGGTGCAGCCTCCCATCCACACGGCCGGGTTGCATTTCATTTGGTGGTCTTCGTCACGTTTACGCGTCCACGCCGACAACAGCCGTCCGTCTGTCCGTCCCTTTATCGGCTAAACTGTCTGTCTCTTGATGTTCTCAGGTTACGAGGGCGTCCCGGAGTTTTTCAACGACCTCCTGAACCACATCACCAGCGTGCTCCAGAGCCACAACCCCGACTTCGCCCCAGCCAGCGAGCAGCCCAAAGGCCTGCCGGCGAGCACCGCGGTACCCAACGCCGCCCCGCCGGCCCCCGGCTGCTGCAGCATGCTGGGAAAAGAGGCCGGCGGCAGCCCCTGGATCGTAGAGGGCGACGGCGGGCTGAAGGGCCCCCGTCAGAGACTGGGCTGCAACTCCGCCATGTCCCCCAACTTCCAGCAGCACTGCGTCTCCACAATAGCTACCAAGGCTTCCTCCCAGTGACTGATCCCCTGCCCCCCATTCCGTTTGACCCCTGAACAAAAAAACGGATGACAATGGTGACAATAATAATAAATAATAATCATAATAATTATGATGTTAATGATGATAATATATCTAATCAAAAAACAAACCTTTTTCCTATATAGTTATTGAAAATGATGGTGATTGAGTGTACGCTTTTTTTCCTCTCTGCCTTTTTGTATTTTTTGTTTCGTCTAATGAGACTTAACAGTACTGTAATGTGAACGTTTGGGAACTTTTGCCTAATAGCTGATTTTATTTTTCTCTCTTGTGTGAGTTCTCTGTAATGAAAAGGGTCCAGATGAGCGAGCTAATGGGAATGGCTGAATCAGGACTGGAGAAAGATGTGCCACTAGACGTGCAATGTATGATCCCTTGTATCTCACACACACACACATTTAACACACACACACACACACACACACACAGGTACGTTTACATTGCGACGGACCGTGCCAGTGATGTGTGTTTGTATTCTGATCAATACCGCTGACTCCTCTGCACAAAGTGACGGGGAGAGAGAAGGTGGCTGGGCATTTTGAACACTACTCCACTGATCCGGTGCTGCTAATGTGAGCGAGGCCAACTGACGGCAGAGAGAGTCCCAACATGAACGACAAGATAGGGGTTTTTTTTTGGGGGGGGGGGGGTTTGTTAGTTTACACAAACGGGTAAGTCCTATACTTTTCCGAGTGCCATCAAAATTTACTTCCAAGTGTAGGAAGGTTCAAAAGAAGGAAGTAAATCTCCATGACCATGTGACCAAGTTTTTATTTTTGTTTGGATCGTTGCACCGATGTTTGTAGGTCTTCGGGTGTTTTTACCGTATGTCAGAAGGCGGATGTCGGGCGTTCAACAAACAAAACCGCGTCCTCGTTCAGAGTACCAGTCTCGAGTTGCTCCGGTGCGGGAAGACGAGGATCACATTCCTATTTCCTGTCTGTGGATGTTTTCAGAGAATTCCATAATCTTTCATAATTCCAGCGGGGATCTCGTGAGATTCCTCTCATCGCTTTTTCGTGGGTGTGTGTGATCTCTTTTAAACGGACGTAGGTCTCCACACGTCTCCAATGCTTGTATCTAATGTGAGCAAACTACTCTCCTGAAGCCAACTTGACCTGTCAAAGAAAAAAAAAAAAAAAAGAACGTGGGGCTGCTGTGTTAATACGATAATTGTTAATCAAAGAATCAATTATTCCACTAAAATCAAGGTAAAATGTGTCTTTGAATATCTACTTATTGGGTATTATTTTGATATCATTAAATGACAATTCTAGATGATTACGGAATTTGTTTAGCTTTGTTGTGTCTATCATTTGATTTAGTTTCACTCTTAACGGCACTTTCTTACAAAATGTAGTGAAGAAACCTTCGGTTCGTTTGCTTCATGCTTAAACTCTCTGACCCGTCTCCTGGTCCAGCTGCTGTATTTGTGTCGGATGTTAAAAATCATTCTGAGGGGAAGTGAGGGGAGAGACGGTTCAGTTCTTGTTCCCAATGTTCACTGTGAGATTTTTTTACTCCAATTTTGTTAATATCTTTGTCCTGATATCTACTAAGAGCAACTTTATTTTATTGAGATTTTATGGGGAAAAGGTTTTATATAAATGAAATGAAAAGCACTGGGATGTTTTTGAAACACACAGTGGATATTTTACTAGAGGTATAGTAAAATGCTGGGTCGGGTCGTACCGGTGGTGTCGAAGGCACAGATGGGCTCGTGGTCGATGCTGTTGTCTCCCTCTAGCATCTAGTGGGAAGGAGTGCCAACCTGCAGATGTTTGCGTTCCCCTGAGTCTGCTTCTTCTCTTGTCCCAGAGAGCTCCTTCCAGCCGTTTCCTTTCCTCCATCGGTGTCGGAGAGGAGCCGACCGACCTCTCGGTCCTAAACGATAGCGTCGGCGCAGCCGCCTCGCCAGCATCTCTCTGGGACAAAAGAATACCGCCGGTTCTGAAAGTCGGCCTTCACCGAACACATCGCATTGTGAGAAATATTCCCACGATGCTGTTGGTAATCCTGTTTTTAATCTCCCAACAATTTGAGTGTGTTGTGAAGCAACAGCTGTAAAGGTAATGCAGCAGATTCAGGGGAACTTTTCACATCCTTACCCCCCCCCCCCCCTCCCCCTCCTCCCCCCAAGATTCATCATCTAGAAGAAGGGGCGTCGCTCTGAGTGAGCGTCCCTGTTAACGCTGGAGAGGCTGATATCTGTGTACACCACTATATCTTGTGTCCTATGTTGTGTTCCTTATTGTGCTTCTAAATGGGAAATAAATGGTTAATCCTACCTTTTTTTTTTTTTTTTTCTTTTTTGGTCATTTCTGCAACCCAGACCGTCATGCTCCCAGTTTCTAGCTGGTCGTTTACCTCTTGGGTGTCTTGTACAGTACGTGTGTATATATGCCTAGGCTTACATCCGTACAGTATGTTTTGTATCGGTTCTGTAATTGAAAGGAATCCACAATTTTGTGACTTTTTTTTTTTAATTAAATGGCCAAACCAACAGGGCGAAATAAACATGTGAAATCCTATTTAATTCATCTTGGTGAATCCTGACTGACTGTGTGGGTACATGCTGTCCTGGCCAGTGTTTCACGTCGGTTACCTCAGAGTACAGTGAGGGACTCGGTCCACACCTAACAACCGTCACATGAGACTAGAACCGGAAAGTTCTCTTCATTCTGATCGATCCATTCAGTTGATCTTCATTATTGAATACTTTAATTTCACGGATATATCGAGTGTAAAGAGAAGACTGCAAAGCAAAGCAGCATTTCTCAACCCAGCCTCCAGATGTTTATTGATTCAGCATTTATGAATCACATTTCATAGTATCGGAGACAGTTTATAAAAAAGAAAAGAAAAAAAAGACATGACAAACGTTTTTCAACAAGTTCAACGGAGACAAAATGGTTTCTTATTAAAATAAAATATATCTTTTCATAATCTTACTCTTCTGTACATGTAAAAAAACAAAAACACATATTTACAAGAGCACCAGACGAAAGACAACAAAAGGTTTCTGAAGCTGCGCTGTGTTCCCCGCCCGGCCTCAGGGCTGCTGGGACGATGTTAACGAGGTTGTAGATGATGCGCTGTGGGGTTTGCCAGCAGTCCCAGGATGGTGGAGAGACAGTGCAGCTTCTCCTTGACGTGCTCCGGCAACTTCTCGTTCTCCTTATACCTGTGGATGAGACCGGCGTTAATGAGCGCTGTCTCCCCCCCCCCCCCCCAACAAGCTGCCACCGCCCTAACGACAGAAAGCGACGACACAGTGGTGACGCGTTTAGCACCTGGTGAGCCTCCCCTCTGGAGACGTGTAGGTGATGCAGGAAACCCCGGCCTGAACCACCAGCTGAGACCCGTCGTTGAACTGAACCCACACCTCTCCACTCGTCAGCTGCGGATACGTGAGTAGAGATCGAACGATTCAAATCACAAAGAGAATTAATTACTGGCGATAAGAATATTAGCTTCGTGTATCCATCAGTTACCTGAGACGCCCATCCAACGTTGGGCACAAATATGGACTTGACCACTTTCCCTGTGTTTTGCGCCGTGTCCTGTCGCAGCGGGGAGCTTTTCTTACTCAGGCTGGCGGTGGTGAAATCCGACCCATCGTAGGAGATCATCTGAAAATTAAAGAGAAATCTCACAATCGCTCTGTTTAAGCCTCTAAACTGTCTTGTGTGTGTGTGGGGCTGTGAGACACTCACTGAAGGAGTGATTTGTGGAGGTTGAGGAGGCGAAGCCGTGTCAGGAGGCACCGGGTGGGAGGGCAGGGACGAGGGGCACGGGGAGTCTGGGTTGGCGGGTCTCCTAGGAGGGGGTGACATACACAAAACTAACATTAGCCACACGAAGGCAACATGGAATACCAAGAGGAGACTTGTAACGGCGCGTTTCTCTCACCTGCCGATAGTTATGGGGAAGAAGGGGACCTTCATGGCGCTGCGCTGCTCCTCAACCGCGATGGCGGCCTCCAGGGACAAACACATGCCGTGGCCCTCGTCGGACAGCTCCGCACACAGCCGGCTCTCCGGGCTCAGGCCGCTCAGCCCCACCTCGCCCTTCACGGTGTACGACTTCCCGCCCTTCTCCACCACTCGCACCAGCTCTGACGTCTTGTGAGTCTTTGCTCCTGCAAAAAAAAAACACACACCAGAGTTTATGAAGCATTTACGTGTCGACTCGGACGCAGTTTGTCCCTCCAGCTGGATCACATGCTTCAATAAACACACGTCACTCACCATCATAAAAGCAAACTTCCAGGTCTGCATTGGGAGAGTTCTCCATCAGCATGACCTTTGCGTATTTGGTGTAAAGGGTCACTTTTGGAGTCTTGGATTTCACGAGCTGCACAAACTTGGAGGCGTATTGGTACTTCTTCCAGTATTTTTCTGTGACAAAAATGAAATAAATCAATTAACGTACAATTTCTAGTCTTATACAAGCTGAAGCTACTGGGTTTGATGCATCCATCACAATACCTGGAAGGTCCTCGTAGCTACAAATCAGAATATCTTCAGGAGGAGCAGGAGGACAGTCCAGGACAGGAAACCCCTTCCCACCGTTGGGCTGGTATATTGTCACCTAAAAGAGACGATAATAACAAGCTTGATATCATAATATGCCACCATATGATGTTGTGTGGAACATATCGGAGACATAATTCAGTGAGCTCACCATCGAACCGTCGCAGGAGATCCGAAGGACTTCTTTGACCCTCTCTTGACCACTGTGGCATTTTAACAACTCCATACACACTTCACCCGTGTCCAGGACGCTCACCTGTAGGAAACAAATAGGACCATGGTCTCATCTGCTGACACGGCGAACATGTAAGAGGTTATCAAAAGAATATGTGCGATATCTTACAACTGCATTTTTGGTCTTCTGTCTGATGGGCTTTAGTCTGGACGCGCACAGCGGCGGGACGATGTCTCTCAGCGTCTTCTTCTCTTTGTCCACACTGGGTTTGGCTGAAGGGAGCTTTAATTCACCGCCGTGAGGAGGTTGGAACTCTGCTCCGGGTATATTTTCCCGGTACGAGTCGGAGTTGGAGTGCAGGTTGTGGTGGGGGTTCGCGCCTCGGCTCATGGGCTTGTCTGTCCGCGAATTGTGAACCCCAAGAGGACCTCTGCTGCTGTGGAAGCTGCCGCCGCCGCTGCTGTGAGCGCTGCTGTCTGCGGGCCTCTGCCCAGAAGCTGAGAAAGAAGAGGAAATAGTTGTATAGATCTGGTTACGCATCTGGTTGGAATTGTGTTTTAAGATTCATTCATCGAGTTTTATTCCCCCTCATTCATATTCAGTCTCACAGGCGTGGCTGGAGACTACACTGGCCTCTACGTTCCCCTGAATGAGAACAGCAGCTGAGGGATTAAAACTGAAGTAACAATGCTGAAATCTCTGATACGCACAGATAATGGAAAAACCTAAATCTTACCCTCATTATTGAGCCAATTTGTAACTCCCTCCAGGTCTTGAAATTGCAAGTTTGGCGGATGTGCAGTCTGTGTGGGAAACAAATACCCAGGACTGAAACAGAAAGTGCAATCCGTTAGTCTCATTCTATTTTATAGAAAATATGAAAAGACGATCATAAATAGAGAGACTTCTTACTTTGGTGACTGCTTGACAGGGGGAGAAGGGTGCTTTCCGTGCTCTGAAAATGGGTGCGGAGTGGAGGACATTGGGAAGACCGGTCTTCCCAAACCAGTAAGAGTCTCCTCTGAGTGGCATCTGCCCAGCTCAGCGTGACTCGACCCGTGGCCTGAGGCCGACGAGCTGGAGCGGTCTGAAGAGTGAGCCCTCCTCAGGTAGCGAGAGTGAGGCTGCCCACCGTCTCCACCCTGAACCCCCCGGCTCCTTCCCTCTCGGTGGAAAATGTCCGCCGGAGGCTGCTGCCACAGGTCTCCGTCTTCACAACAGGGCTGGCGCGGAAGAGTTGGAATAGGCGCCATTCGGTTCGGCAGGGCGGAGCCAATCACGTGCCTGGTTCTCCTCTGGAGGCGGCTATTGCTGCTGGCCGAGGTGGAGGAGGTGCAGGCTGTGGAGATGGTGGCAATGCCGCTGTCCATGGAGCCTTCGTCCCCCGGCCCCAGCTCCTTGGTCCTGAGCAGCAGGTTTTGGGTCATGAACGGGTGGTCCAGCACCGCGGAGAGGCTGGGCCGGTGGGCGGGGTCCCTCTGCAGCAGGAGATGGATCAGGTCCCGAGCCTCTAAAGAAACGTGGCCAGGCATCTCGTACTCCCCGAGAACCACTTTGGACAGAGTGTGTTTGACCGTGTCCGTGTCAAACGGGGGGTGGCCCATCAGAAAGGCGTAGAACATGCAGCCCAGTGACCAGACGTCCGATTCCAGACCGTGGGCGCTGCGAGTGGCCACCTCCGGGGAGATGTAGTTAGGAGTGCCGCACATGGTGAAGTGCTTTTCAGTTGGGAGTTTGAGCTGAGTGGCCAGGCCAAAGTCCGCTATCTTAACGTTCAAGTTGCTCGTCAACAAAAGGTTGGCCAGCGTCAGATCTCGATGCAAGATGCCGTGGGTGTGTAGATAAAGCATTCCTTTCACTATCTGATGCATGAAATGTCTCGCTGTGGAGCAAAAATAAAAAAAAATTAGCCTCACTAAACCCATGTCCTGCAACAGAATTCAAAATGATATCGCCAAAGTAAAATAGTTTCCTGACCTTCGTCCTCGGAGAAAGACATTTCCCGCTCTTTCAGGTACCGACTCATCTCCCCACTGTGGCACATCTCCAACACCAAGTACACATAGTTGCTGTCCTCAAAGTAGTTGTACAGCTTAGATAAAGACACAATACAGTATTTATTATCGTGGCACAGTGAGAAGGCACAGGAAATATATTAGTAACACATTTCACCTTAATGGTGAAACTATCAAAAAGTGTTGTATTGATGTGGTCCAAAAGATGTGGTCAAATTTCCTCCAGTATCGAGACAAAGAGGCGGTCCTCCTGGTTAATCTAACAAAGAAACTACAGAAGCTCCACGTCACATAACCATGACAACACAAAGCTCAGATCAGCAGACTCAAGCGCAGGCATCAGGGACCGTAACTGTAGGTGGGCTGTGCCAAAAACTAATCCTGCAATTAGTGGCGTTTGTCTTTAACTGAAAATCTGGCACATCAGGAAGTTAGTTGTGTTCTTAAAGTGTATGTCTGAACAAGTGAGAGCCACAGCAGACTTCATGTGACGTAACAATAAGCTACAGTATCGACAGAAATGCGTTGTGCCCGGCCAACGTTACCTCAAGTATGGAAGGATGTTTCAACCGGCACTGAATCTCCACCTCGTTGATCACACGCTGGACCATACCGGCTTTGTGCATCGCTTTTTTGTCAATCTGCAGATGGGAACAACACAGATAATTACACACCTGCCACTCACAGGATCAACGCTCTTGCACGGTGGGGTTTTTTTTCTGGTGGCTAATAGTCAATCTGTCGCCAACAAAGAGAGTGAACTGTTCAGACCTCATTTGTGGGGAGTCAAGGGACCACAAGAGGCCCTCGGGAGACAGCTAAGGTCTAATAATCCAAACAGTTCCAGCGGGCAACAGCTTGGGAGTTGGTTGAGAGTCTAAAGCATGCTGTGATTACCTTACATCACTGACTGGGAGATAAATGGTGGGATTCTTACCGTTTTGATAGCAACCTCCAGGCCGGTCTTCACTGATTTTGCCCGGTAAACACATGCAAAGGAGCCTTTGCCGAGGAGGGTGAGGACCTTAAAATCCTGCATCAGAAGAAAGAAAACGATGAAGGATGAGTTTCACACACACAACACATTGTATTTGCAGAACCAGAGATATTAAACTGTGGTTTTCAGATTTAAAATTAATCCTATTTTGATCCCATCAAACGTGATACCTCGATCCTCAGCTCCTCCGCATAAGACAAACACTTCTCCTCATCTCTGCCGGCTTGGGTGTCAGCGCAGAGATTTTGGAAGAAACAGTGAACACCTCGATCAAACCTCGTTCCTCTAGCCTGCAGCATATCGGATGTGTGTGCAGCCAAACAAGAATCCCCCCCAAATCCAGCGACTTCGCACGGGAGAAATCCTCCCACAACAAACTGTTAACTGTCACACAAGCCACGGACACCTGACGCTGTCATTATGACCAACCGAAGCCTCTAATTACCCCGGCTCTCTTCCCGCTAACGAGGACCACTTGGAGCCGTTTCCAAGCAGCAGCAGCAGCAGCAGCATGGTGAACAACCAAACAGATGCAATGAGGAGGAGGAGGAACACTGTTTGTCCCGAGAGAGTCCGGGTGAGGTTACACACTGAGGTACTGAGGCTGCAACATGAGGCTGATGGCCAACACGGCGTCAAATAGACTAATATAGCAAGTTAAACAAAACACGACCATGATTCAACAAACAAGACGAAACGATAAAGAAGCTAATGCTAACACAGTTGGCTAATTAAATGGCGTTAACGTAGCAATATTAGCGGACAGTTGAACGTTTGAAACATTTCAGTTAAATATCTCAAATTGAATGAACTGCGTTAAACACACGGCTGAAGCAGCTATTTAACAGCTAGCCTCTATCGTAACTTTAGCTAACGTTGACAAACAGAGCTAGTTTAAAGGAGGCTTGTGGGCGTTAGCCTCACGAAAGGGTCACTCACCTCGATCCTATCGCCGATCGATGCACTCATCGTGGCTGGTTTTCGGCTTCCAGATTCATCCGCGTTTGTAATAATGTTCCTCAACCGACGGAGTGCATCGATAGTCGGCGTGCGCGTCCTCAGAGGGCAAATAGATGTTGTTCTTGTGTTCCCCTCCAAAACTTTGCACTTTCTTCCATTTTGAAAATATCCGCCCGTTACTCTTCGTGGCCGCGTCACACGCTACGTCACATGACAACAAACAGGGTTCTTGTTTACCACGCCTACTTTTCTTTTCTTTACACGTCCCAGACGCCACAGTCCCGCACGTGACCTATTTTGCTGTTTACAATACCTGCCATGTTAGTTCGTGTGTTTGTACATTTAGGCTTGTATTCAAAGCTTGTATTTGTATCGTGTAATTAGGTCATAACCTGAAACTAACATATTAGGTTATGCATTCATTCTAAAGAGAACCAAACGGTCTAAAATTAAATAGGTAGATAATATATTGTGACGTAAACAATCAGTGCCTTAGATATTAAATATATCCATGAACATGGTGAAATACTTTTTATGTTGTTTCATCGAGGGCTGTAACTAATGACTGGTTTCATAGTCGCTTACTCTGATGATTACTTTACTGATTAATCATTTGTTTTAAATATATTAAAATAATGAAAAATACTAAGGTATTCATTGTATAATTATACAAAACAAAAGAGCAAATGTTTGGCATTTCTGCTTGAAAAATTACCTTAAACGTTTGTCTTGATTAAAGACTGGCATTGTGAATTAAAAGTAATTAGAAGAAAATACTTTTTTGAAATACAAACTTTAAAAATACACTTTGGAAAAAAGAAAATCTAAATTAAAACTGCTGGAATTAAATAAAAACGACAACAATAAAGTTATTTTTAAAAAACTAAAAAGGTATTGGTTTATTTCATAATTTCCTGATTGCATTAAACATTTCATCTGTTGTTATTCACCTTATTAGTATTTCTTAAAGTCCAATTTATTCATTAACTTCAGGGCTCCATAAACATTATTCTTTAAATCCCTTGATTTAAGTGTGGAAAAATGCAAGAAAACAAAAAGGAAATAGGCAACTAATCACTTCCTAAAGAGATTCGGTGTATCCAGCATTGCCATTGTACTAGGAATATGTATCTTTGTGTACATATATTACATACGCTAGCTGCTTTTATTTACTAAAATAGTATTTACAGTTTCTAGACATGGACATCATTTCAAACTCATTAGATACAAATATATATATATATAATTTGTATCATTGCATACAAATAAATAGTTCCCCAATAGCAAGTATTTGGACAGCACTAGGTGGAGGGAAAGGATTTACTGCAGACACTGGACTAAGAGACACAGAGGGGGCCTTCCTGTGAGGCACGGAGGAAACAGTTTAACGTCACAATCAGAGCTTCATCTATTGCATCATTCTTTCATTTATTAAGTATGTCAAATCTTAGAGAGAGTAAAGCACACCATTGTCACACACAAGGATGAAAACAAAAACCTCAAAAAGGTTAAGTCCAATGAGGGGGGGGGGGGGGGCGGGGTGAAGATTGAGAAATGGTCCCAGGTTTTGATGTTTCTACTGTCTAAATGCTCAGTTGTGGTAAAACGCGGCGATGGTTCCTCTCAGTCCACCTCCATCTCTTTGGTGCCGGGCTTCGTCTGCTGGCTTCCCTTCGCGTCTCCCTTCCCTTCCGCTGCTTGCTTGGCTGCGGGGCCATTATGAGCTTCACTGTTTTGGTCGTTCACTTCGGGGGCCTCCTCCTCCTCCACCGCGGGCTTCTGCCTGTTGATCACTGGATTACATCTGTCCTCCAGTTCCTGGTGAGTAAGAAGCATAGACATTGTTGGCAAAAGAACCTCACCGCTAATTAGATCAATACTGAAATCTTCTCATACCTGTATTTTGGCGATGATGTCTGCTACTTTGACGACGGGGTCTTGAGTAACGCCGAGTTTACTCTGTGCGTTCATCCTGCTGTTCATCCAAACCATGCTGTCATTCACACACCGCTCCACGGTGAGCATTTCCTCTGCACTCAGATGCAGGTACCGCTCATCCTAGGGGAGAAGATGACCAAAGTCACATCTACTGAAACCAAACCAATAAGGCATTCATGTGACGCAACCATTTTTACCAGTGTGTTAAATATCACACAGGTAGAACGCATTAAGAAACAATTATCATTCAATTATTCAAGGTGTGTAAATGCATTGCATCCCTCGATCAAAGGGGATTTACCTTCTGCTTGTAGGAATCCACAAACTTCATGTAGAGTTGCAGTTTCTTTCCCAGCTCTTCAAAAGCCCGCGGCCTGTCCTCGTGCTCTCTGTGCCGATCCTGAATGGGTTGACCCAACCTCTAGAAAATGACGTAAATGTTGACGGTTATTCTCACTTCAACCTTAACTTTCACCTCTTCTAGTAGTTAGTTAAAATCCCATGTTGATATTGAAATAAAAAGATAAAAACAAACCCTGAGTGCATCCAGCTTCTCCTCGTAGACGTGTTTGGGTTGGTCCTCTCCGTCCTCATACAGCCAGTTCTCTGTGTCCTCCAGCATCAGGCTCAGCCGGTTACTGTCCTGGTATTTAATGGCCAAACATAAAACCGATTTTAAGTAAACACAGAAGAGGAAAACCTGCTTGGTACGTTCAGAAGTATGTAAGAAAGCAGCGCTCACATCCTCAGTGATGTACTTTTCATAGATCCCACAAAGTTTGTCCCGCAGGTCGTACACGTACTCCTCAACGGCGTTTTTAGCGTCATTCTGCTCTTTCACCAGTTTGTCCTGGATAATCATCTGATGCTGTGAGGGGAAACAAACAAACGATGTCACAGGACAGCAAAGACAATAGCAGCAATACCTTAAATATAATGCTGTCTGACTAATAACATCGTAAATCATAAAACAGCATTTCAATCAGGCCGTGACTCGCCACTCGCCTCATAATCCACGAAGTCGTTGAGGACGTCGCTGTCGAGCTGTCGGATGTTGTTGGCCACGATGGGCAGCTCGATGCTCTTCACTTTGGGTTTGGGTTTGCTCGCCCCTGCTGCTGGGTCCGGCTTATCCCCAGACGCCCCCTCCTAGAGTTTGGAAACCAGAAACCACTTTAGACCTCCCGTAACGTCTTTTGTAATTCTACAGTTTCCAAGTCCAGCTGACCTTACTGCTGGAACCGTTGTCCTCGCTCTGCTGGTCCCCCTGGCTTTGGCCTTCCTGGTCCACCTGCATTTTGGTCTGAGACAAAACACTCATTCAGCTGCTTTATCAAAGTCAGGGTATAGTTAAAAAAAAAAGCAATATAAACAGTTTCTGTGCATTAGACAAATGCAAAGGAAGCCGTACATTTGTTTTCTTTGTAAAACCATCTTACCTGGTCCTCTGCCCGGCCTTCGTTCTGCACCATTGGCTCCGAGTCGATTTGCATGTCCTCTCCCTCCCCTTTCTGCTTCTCGATCAGAGAGGCGCTGGACACGCTGAAGATGCCGTGGACGTTGACGCGCACTTTCACCTTCACTTTCGAGCTTTCTCCGTCCGGCTGGGGAGCCACGTTCTGCACAGAGAAGCATCCTGGTGGCAGATGGGAACAAAATGAGGAGTTTGTTCAAGAGCTTCAATTAAACGCCCTCAACGTATCCCCCCCCCCCTCAGAGACGGATGTTACAAACTGATATCCCACGTAACAACTGTGTTACTGGCAGGTGTGACTGACTTTGAGTGGGCAGAGTTACCTATCCTGTGGTCTGGGTAGGGGAGCTCTTGAGGGCAGCTGTAGAAGGCTTCGAGGTCAAAGGGCTCCTTCTTGTGAAAGGTGATCACTTTGGAAAATGGAGCAGCGTGGTTCTTACTGAACACCTCACACTCTCTGTGACCAAAAAATGCAGTGAGGTGAGGAAAAGAAAAAGCTCAGTCAGCAAATACTGCATCTTCAAACTCGCTGACCTGGCCTGATTTACCACATAAAGAGAAATATAATGGCTTGTTATATGTATATTAGTACTGCCATACATAATTAAGATATGGTCCAAATTTCCTCACCCCAATCCATCCTCTGTTGGTGTTTTCCAGCGAAGAGTGATGGGAAAGGGAACCACGTCGGTGATGGAGAATTCGCGCACCTTAAATGCTGGAGACAAAATTGCACACTGCACCGAAACAGACCGCACACACACACACACACACACACACACACACACACAATTAAATGATATCTCACAAGCTACAGAATATTTGTTCCGTGCATCGGAGACTAGAAAAACATTATCTGTCGGGTGTCGAGAGGCGAGCCGCACCTGAAGTGCACAGCCTCTAGCGACGGCTTCGTCGGCGTTGAGCGTGGTGCTGATGTCTTTGCCGAAAAACTTGGCGATCCTCTCTTTGACAGCCGGGATCCTCGTGGCTCCTCCCACTACCTCCACAGCATAGATATCATCCCGACTCAGCTCTGCCCACAAACACACACACACACACACAGGACTGAGTACTTTTACTATATACAGTATATATATGCAAATTCAACCAAATTTGCGGCACATACTTGATTGTTCAAGAACTGCCTTCAGTGGCATCTCTACTCTCATCAGATACTGAGCGCTCATGTCTTCAAACTGGCCCCTATCGGTTGCACATGAAGAACAAACGTTATTTATAATGCCGGGTTGTTTCCACCGAAGAGACGCACAACTAAGGAGTAAAAGTTGCACCTGTTCATCCTGCCGGAAACATCGATGTCGTTCATGAAGCACTCTATGTTCAGAGGCAGGTCGGAGGAGTTGGCACTCATCAGCTTCTTCAGCTTCTCGCACTCCTGGTGCAGCCGCAGCAGAGCCCTTTGGTTCTCCCTCACGTTGAGCTTGTACTTGCTCTTGAACTCCTCGCAGAAGTAGTCGACCAGCGCCTCGTCAAAATTGCGCCCACCGAGGTACAGGTCAAACGCGGTGGCGAGGACCTGGCGGGGCAGAATCGACTCTTTGAGTTTTGGGTTTCAAAAGCTGCAGGTGTAGGAGTGAATCGAGGTTTGGGGGGGCGGGTAAAAGGCGAAAGGTCTAACCTTGAGTTTTCCTTTGTTGAAGGCAGTGATGGAGACCTGGAATGATGAATGTCCCATATCAACAAACACCACGTTTCTTGGCCTCTCTTCTAGAGTAGGAAGGTCCTGCTTGTAGATCCCGTAGGCCAACGCCACTGAATCCAAAACACAAGTGAAACACAAATATTAAAAAGGAAAGATATTCTACTGTTGGTGGAGTTACATTTTTCTACTATTGCCTCGTAAGAGTTCAGTCTGCACCTACGTATAAGCTTAGCAAGAGTTAGTGAAATATACAAAGCTGGACACGCAAACTAACCGTCTTTCCACTTTTTGTCTTTTTGCACCCACACAAAAAAAAATGTCACCGTGATCAATTTCGCCGAGAACACTGACCTGCGGTGGTATCATTAATGAGCCGTAAACAGTTCAGCCCTGCTATCTGAGACGCGTCAAACACCGACCGCCTTTCGGCGTCTGTGAAGAAACTCGGGACCTGTACAACAAAGCACAGCTCAGTACACAATTCACAAAGCTAAACCAGTTTGTGAATTCTGCTGACGGTCTTTCTGTCACGTTTCTTCCTCACTCACAGAGATGACACAGTCCACCACGGGCTTCTTCAGGGCGCTCTCTGACGTCTCCTTCAGCTTGGTGAGCAGCATCCCTGTGATCTGCTCCACGGTGAACACTTTGTCCTCATCCAAATAACGCACCTGTAAACGTCACACAGTTAGGACCTGCGGAGGCCAATCAGAGGCTAGAAGGTACGGCGTATTGAGCATCCAGCCAATGAGTTGTTTGGAGGTGAATTTCAAAAAGCATCCCATTCACTTGTGAGCATCATGGTTGGAATTTGAATAGGAAAAGGAGAAAGGGGGGGAAAAAACAGTAATTCACCTTGATTCCAGTGTTTCCATTGGGCAGTTTATGTAAGCTGTAAGGCAGTTTGGGTTTTTCCGCCTGGATAAATGGGTCATCAAACGCTCTGCCGTGGAACTTTTTGAATCCATGCACTGTGTTTTTGAAGTTTGTTGTCATCTGAAATAAGGAGACGCTCAGTACAACTTTAACAATTTATCCAATCATTTCAGTGTAATGTTGCATTCATTACAGAAATTTAGACAAACTGCCGTGGGCGATCTTACTTGACTCTTGGCTGCATTTCCAATCATGCGGTTTTTGGAGGCCAAAGATACGCAAGCCCTTGATGGGAGACAAGAGCATCAGCAAATTAGGTTTAGGCTACGGCAGAAATAACCCCGTTAACCAGATGTGGCAGACGAGGCGCAACTCTAATTGACTGAATGTCGCAGACAGAATCCAATGTCGAGTGCCGAGAGATTTCAATTTTAGGAAATGTCACAAGGGAGTCTGAGGAAGAGCCACAAACTAGGGCAGTGAGACGGAACAGTTCACCTTCAAAAGTAAGTAAGCTCAAAATATTACATCCCCCGACTCGTATGACTCTTATCTCTTTTAGCAGACAAACTGCAGACCATTGTCTCTACTGACAAAGATAAATGCGTCTAGTCACACGAGGTTCAGGGATCCATTTCAAACCGGCTGACAGTGACAAGTCACTCCCTGGTTTCACCTTGCCACAGAAATATCCCCATTCACTTAAAGGTGCAACGCTCTTTCTCCCTGTTCCAGCTGCACATCCCTGTTTTTGCAGGACGCTGCAGCAAATGTCCTCCAGTTGGCCTGATACATGTCCCTCAGAGTCAGACACCTACATGGAAATGTCTTAGTATTGTAAGATTAGTTCATTCGTTACACCCTCCATGAATAAAATGGGATACACCATTAATTCCCTGTTAATTCTGGGCTGGTACTTATAGAGGATTTAGCTTTTTTGGCCGGCCCTGATAGGCGCACTATCACCATGTCATATCAAAAAACATGTTTATTTTTCCTTCACAGCATACAGCACTGACACATTAACATGCTATGTCCTCTAAATAACATCCTGTTTTCTTTAAGTTACTCGTCTCAGTCAACTTTAAAGTACACTGTGCTGGTTTGCCGGAGGGGTCATTTCAGAAAGCGACATTTTGACCTATACGTTAACCTGCTGTGATGGAGAATAGACCCATAGCTAGAGGCCGCATCACATGCACCACCACCACCCCCCCCCCCACCCTGCTGCCTGTACACCATCATCCCTCAGTGCGCCTCCAGTTTGCAATCATTGCGTAATAAACTCGCAGACAGACCACATTTTCACGGCGATGACGATTGTCAATATTTATACTTACGGCGTGCATCTGTCACTGTACTCGTTGGCAATGGTCTCAATGCCACCGCTCCTGGCCACACCGATGTAACAGTTTTGGTAACCCACATCGATCCCTACCACTGACATGATGCGCGTCTAAAATGCACCTCTTGTGAATTATCCTCCGAAAACGACGCACCACAACAGTTGCATACGATGACGGTCTATCCCTAAACGACTTGTAATTAAAAGCGCGCGTGCTGTGCTCTGGATAACAACTACGAGAAGGCTAGCTGAAGGGAGCACTAACTGAATTACTAGCTGTTATGTAAGTCGAGCTGTTTATAGCGAACTCATTGAGAGTAATCCCAGGGAGCGGTGATGTCCAGACCGGATTCTCCCTCTCCTCGGCGGCCCCCTCTCATCACCCAGCGGCTCTGCCTCAGACTCGCGGATTCTCTCGAACCCGCCCCCGCACGTCCGTGATTGGCCGCGTCACACCCTAACCCGTATGTGATTGGTGGACAAAGCAATCGATAACAGAAACATCTAGAACTCCCTGGAAAGGGGGGACCGTGGACTACGTCACGAGCGGTAGGGGCAGCAGTGGGCGTCACAGCGACGCTTGCCCTCAATTTAAGCTGTCAAGTGCAGCGTCTCGGTCTAAATGGCGCGTGCTTTAGGACCGACGGTTGCACATTACGGTTATATCTGTGAAATGCAGCGTTACGTATATCTGGAGCTTGCATGTTGCTTCGGACAGAGAAACCCCCGTTCCGGTGACACAGGTGTGGTCAGGCCTTATAATGTACAATATGTAGTAACTAATAAGTGGAAAGAATAAGACAAATAAACCATCATCATTAACACGGGTTTCTCTGTGGATTCTTTAAAAGCATGAATATTTAATTTCATTATTTTCTTTGTATTTTTTCATGTTTTATTTTAACATGACACATCCACATTCACAAATGTACCATTGGCAGTGGTGTAAGAAGTACTCAGATCCTAAATTATTTTTTATTAAATACAAAATAGTAATGCCGCCTGCGTCAAGACTTTATTTCAATCATAGCACAGAAGTATCATTAGCAAAAAAATATTTAAATTATGAAAAGCTTTGGAATGTATTACTTTATACGATGTATTGTTATTAACATTATTGTGGAACAAGCATTTTAATGGAAGTAAAGGTCGAGCTAATAATTACTACTTTATATGCTGTTGTATCTATAAAAAAAAATATTATTTTTAAAAAATGTAACAGAGGTTTTGAATTAAAAATCCTACCTGTAAAGGAGCTGGTAACAATGACTGCTTGATAAGTGCAGTGGAGTTAAAAGAAGGCTACTGCATCTCCCTCTGAAATGTAGTGAAGTAGAAAATAGCATAAAGAAAACTACTTAAAGTAAATATACCACTACCTGAAAATTGCCCATTTGTACAGTAATTGAGTACATTTCCACCAGCGACTCATTGTTTTTCTGCATAAAGATACAAAGTGTCAGAAAACAACTAACAGGGAAGAACTAACTTCAGTCATAAACTGAAGTAGACATTTTACATGGAGCCGCGCAAAAGATCTCTTAAAAAGGAATTGCGACGAGTAAACTCAAGTCAAAGAAATGTTGACTTTTGTTTTGACTAATACCTTTCAGATATCTTAAAATGAAATGGGTAATAAATAATTATGTCTTTAAATGTGCTGAATTAAAGGTAACTTTTAATCAGTGGTTAGTCAGAATTTAATTGAGATATCTGGAGTTAAGATGTCTGAGTCAGAATGTAATTACAGATATTTTAATTTGAACTACTCTTACTTTAGGTTTTGACTGATCGTTGATCACTGTTAACATATTTTATTTAAAATAATTGTATATATTTAAATAGATTTACCATACACACATAATTGTTTTGGTTGCGTGTC